>NW_017155517.1:615283-630652 GCF_001652005.2 Ceratina calcarata
GTGTAAAGGTAATAAGCTGTGTTTTTGAAGCGAACCAAATGACTACTCTAACACATAAATGTAAAAAGAAAAAAAAATACCATTGAAAATAACTAGAGACTAGACTCGGCCGTACGTAACATAAGATAATAATGAGGTAAAACAAGATACAAACAAATATAGAGAAATAAAAAGGGCTTAAATATTGTTGGTTATCCCCCTTTTTAAAGGATGCGTGGGAGGGAGAGAAAGGGATCGTGCGAAAGAGGAAAAGGAGATATATGTCACTTTTTGTCTGCTGAGAGAGACCTAACTTACAACTTATGCAAATTAGCAGAAAAAAAAATTAATAATCAGAATTATAAACTTAAATAAGGGAGTGTTTAAAAACGAAAATGCGTTTATATTCGAGGCAATATTTATTACAACACAACTAGAGGATAAGTTGTATACCATTCTAAAGAGGCTCTGTACGCAAAAGCAAGAATCCTTATTCATAGCCGAAGAAAATTAAAAGCGTAAGAAGAATAGAGAATAGTGGGATTAAAAGAAGAAAGGAGAACGCGAATATAATAGTGATTAAAAAGCACCGGGATGAAAAAGGAAGAAGAGGGACAACGTACCACTTGTAGCGCAAGAGGATGCACGTTGTACGTTGCTGCTTTGACGTGAGTTTTTATTTTGAGATTGGAAATAAAATTATTTATCAGCCCTAGGAGGATATATAAGATACATATAAATGTATATATGTATGTATATATATATATCAATGCAAAAGGATAATGCAAACAATGGTACTAAGCTAAGGAATTAAGAAAAAAAGAATTAAAAAAACAAGGGACAATTAAAATTAAACAGAGATGCGTTAGTTAATTAAAATGATGTGCTCGATGCTCGTTGACTTGATAATGTTTATTTGTTTATTGTTTCTCGATTCCTGTTTTATGATATTGTGTTCTGTTCCACAATTTATAAATATTAGATGTTTTTCCTTTCATTTTTATTTGTTTTATGCGTCCGCCCCCTAGGAGGATCGCGTAAAATTGTTAAAATTTCTGCATCACATTCTCGTATTTTTTATTATGAATTGTAGTAAATGATTAAAACTTTTACTATTATCATTAACATTACTATTAATGTTATTATTGCTACTATTATTATTAATCATTGCTAATGTGTAATTATATATACATATAATGCAAAAAAGATAGGTTTCACGGTAGCGCAACAGCGTCACAGTTTTATTCAGACAGAGATGAAGTATTCAAGAGAAGTAGTGAACAGGACCTAACGCATAAGGTATAGAAAAAAATGAAAAAAGAAGTAGACGTTAAGCAGTTAGGACTTGTAATCATATCATAACGTTTTTGTAGATATATGTATATATATATTATACACATATACATATATATACATATTAAATGTGATCTGCGGAGTGGCGGTGTATTTAAATCAAGAGTGTATCGTTTTCACGAACTTGTATGTGTGCATGCTGACACATTACAAGCTCTAGTAGAAAAGTAAAAAAAAAAAAGGAAGCAGAATTTATGTGATACGATTTAGTATTTCGAATCTCGAGATTGAACTCGGATTTTTAGATATTTAAGAAAATTCTTTGAGGTCTACACGCTGTAGAAATGTGATATTCTTTTCTTCTCTTTTCTTCAAATTTTACAAAGCGTATGTTGAAAAATATACATTGGACACGGTCTTTTGCGTCTGTTCCATAGTAATTAAGGAGAGGCACATGCACGTTTTTATATTTTGAGCGTGTCACTCTCAGTTTGACTAGACTACTCTAGAGAGCGAAATGTGTAATACAATAGCTCGGCTGAACGATGCTCTCCTGATGAAAATCCCACTCCGTGATGTGATGTACTCTAGGTACACGGTTTGCGTGCGAAGATAAAAACTAGTAAGTCAGATTTAAGTAAAAAAAAGATTGAGATTAAGGAGCGACACACACGTGCACACGAAAGAAAATTACTATTATAAAAGATACACGCGTAATCACATTCAAGAGGTCAAGCACGCATGCCAGACTGTCGCTTATTTTCTGACACTTTACCTGTACATGACAGAGAGCGTGTGTGGTAAAGTAAATTTTACGCTAGTATACATATTATTAACAACGAACACTTAATGAACAAGCAAACAGGAAAAAGAAAATTACACGAGATTCACAACTTTTCCCACCCCCTGCGCTGTATATTTCTATGTGTAACACTGGACTACAAAAATGCAAGCTACAATCTCTCCGCGAAACGTTTCCTCTGTTCCGTGTTTGTCATTCGTTTCTGTTCTTCTCTCCTTTTGCGACGAGCAAAAGATTCGCTTTTACAATCGACCATTAAAATTGTTATTATTATTACCTTTTAAGGTTTAACTTTTCAGGCCGTCAGCCGGATTAATTATCCTTCATCGATTAGACCCGAATGGCTCCTAAATCGTGTAATATACTTGATTAGACACGGCAGTCGTGACCTCACCTTTTAAGCTGTAAGTAGCGTGAGTGTTTAGAGCGGATACGTGCGCGCGCGCGCGCGTTGGAAATTCCACGTTAGTCGAAGTCAGAATAAACGTCGTTTATAGGCAAACAAACGGTTTCTAAAGCGGTAGCTGCTTGACGCTACGTCGCGCCTAGACCGACCGACGGCTGAAAACGTTAAATTTAAAGTTACATAGAACAAGTCTAAACGATCGCGCTGTTCCAACGGAGGACGACGTAAGAAGTTTTTTCATTACTTCGTTGTTTCTTCGTCGCGATTCGAAGCTCGAAAATGGAAACACGTCGCGATCGCGTTCTGGGAAACGGGATAAATACTGAACGAAAGCAGACGGTGATTGGAATGAACTCGCGTTAGATAGTCGTTCAGAGTCAACATGTGCGTTCACAGCTTTTTAACAAACTTGGTTCTGTGCTTGAACGCTCGTTGTGCAAGAGATAATAATGCATATAAAAACTAATGAAAATACGACAAATACACCTAGCGTATTAGAAAGTTGTACAAAAGAGAGGAAAAAGCGAGACGAGTTCCTGGAACGCGGATCGTGCACGTATATTATACATATATAAATATAAATATATATATATATATAAATAAATAAATAAGTAAATAAACATTCGTGTGGGTAAATGCGCGCGTACATGTGTGTGTGTATGTGTGTGTGTGTGTGTGCGCGCGCTCATCCTCCAACGTATGAGTACACGTACATGTATTTCCTGTTGGAACAGAGAGGAGATTCTTCTGTATGTACAAAAAATCAAATATATTGTGTAATTGTAGCGCGTAGAAAGCCTGTAAACGATACAGTATTCCAGGTAGCATCTAAATAGCACTGTGTAAAACGTACATGCATACACAGAGACACACACAAAGACAGACACATCGACGACAAGAGAGAAAAGTAATGCACTCGGAAGACACAAAAAGAAAGCGATAAACATTTTACGAGTTTATAAAGAGTGATATGTATGAGAAAGGGAGAGAGAGAGAGAGAGAAAGAAGGAAACCTTCTGTGTCGATAATTTGTTAAAAAAGAGAGAAAAACAAATGGAGGAAATGACAGAGAAGGAAAAGAAAGAAATTTGCGAACACGAACATTTGTTCGTTCGAGTCTTAAGGAAGAAAAGAAAACACGAAAAATACATATCCCATCTGTGTGTATATATTTGCAGTTCGTATATGAGAATTTCAATTATATATCGACGATTGATTGTATAATTATGATTAAAGTAGTATTATTACGACGACGACGATTATGATGATAACGATAATGACGATTTATTATTATTATTATTAATTATATTATTAATTATTATTTATGGATCCAATTTTGTGAAAATTGGAGATTAATTAAGTAATGTTACGACGATCGATATTGCGTTTAAAAGCGTTTAGGTTTAATGTTTGTAGTTAGGTAATGTTAGGTAGATCGGAGAGTAGGTACATATCGTTAATATTGTTATTAATTAGTAGTATTGCAAAAAAGGGTATTACTGCCGGACGCGCTTTGGTTTCTTTTGTTAATAGAAAGGAGAAAGGCTCGTTAGTCTCGTGATCGGGAGATCGTTTAGACCCTTTCACCTCCTTTGCAATACGTATACTCAGTATGCCATTAAAAGCAAAGTTTATGAACCTGTGTGGCCAAAAAAGGGAGAATGAATGAAATAAAAAAAAAAACAAGTACCTGCGCCAATATTGGTTTCTCGAATTATTTTCTCGAAGAAAGTGGTTGCTTCGATCTCGCGATTACTGTTGCCACTATCTCAGATGATTATATTTTTTGCCATTAGTCAAATTTGTTGATGCTACGAGTACTCGAAGCGGAGCCAAACTTGAAAAAAAGAAAGAAGCATGTGCGTTCCATGAAAACTCTTCATATTCTCCGATGTTCAGTGTTTGTTTGAACTGCTGTAAAAGCACGTTCGTAACGCGGACGGTCGTTGAAACAGCTTCGAGTACCATACAGCACCGCACGATCGAATTTTTTTCTAGAGTAAAACCGGAAAAATAGTTCGGGCCAAACAAAATAAACCGGAGCGCAGTAACCTTTTTAGCGATCCCTCCTTTTCCTCTAAGTATTACCCAGTAACATATACCTGCCCCACATATCAAAGAATCTTACGTATCCCAAAAAGCACCACCATGCGTCATATCAATGTTTCTAAGCGTTAGTCCTAAAAATGTGTCCTATTGACGATCAACTTTGTTTCCCTTAATTGCCTCTCTTTTGGCACCACGTTTGTATATCGCAAAAGAACGAACTGGGCTATTTTACGCCTCCTCGTCTCCCAATTTCCTTCGTCCTTTTTTCAAAGCAATCACGGTAAAGAAAAATCATTCCCTTCCCCTCCCCTTATTCCTTGTCTCCCCGTTTCGTTCCTTAATCCTGTGAAAACTAAATCCACCTCGTTATTGTACATCTGAGCCAAGAAGGGTCTCTATGCTCTGTCTTCCCATCGCTGCGTCAAAAAAGACAAACTAGATATAATAAGATTTGTTGACTGTATACATTATTATACATTGATTGTACACGCATCAGCAGAAACATCTCATGTACACATTCTAAATACTCCACGTTGACACACGCCTACTACCACACCTAAGACACTCGCCATCGCGCACACAATCGCAAATTGAGAACGTACGTACGTGCTGCAAGCCCAACGCAGTCCGTAAGTAAAAGCTCTGCGTCAAGATAGATCCAAAATAGATCAATCAACGCTAACTCGTCGCGATTCAATGGGGATACGCGGTACAACGATTTCAGGATCGACACGTAGAAGGTAAAAGCGATTCGCAACTCGTGAACGCAAATATTACTACGTTACTAAGTTCTTTTAACACTTTGCATTGCACAAATATCTCAATCAATTTCCTCTTCAGGTCATAACTCCTGCTCGCATCATTCTCTATGAATACTCGACACATTCATTTTAGACAAATCAGAATCTGTTGTGGAAATAATAATTTATATTTAATTATTCTCATATGTACATATCTTCATTTGTTAATTTACAAGATTTATAAATGCAGAGTGTTAAGAGAATTTTTCAACTTTAATCAATGATTTTAAATAATACATGTATAGCTCGTTTTGAATGAACAATTCTTCTACGTCAACCTGAAATCGTTAGAAACGATCTTATTTTTGTTTAGAAATCTCCCGGGACGAGCATTAGCCATCCATAATCAGTCTATGTTGTCACGCGCAGCGCACGTTCGTTCAGAAAAATAAAAAAACAACCTCAACCGACACGTAGAAAGCGAATATAGATATTAAAGACACACAATGGCCAAGAATTATTACAGGAGACACAGTCGAACACACTTCAAATATTATGAATTACTCTTTAAACGAAAACAAAAGTATAAAAATAATAATAATAATAACTTAATGATGTAATGTGTATATTAATACTTGTATGTCGTACGCTCTAATGTTGTTTGAAGAGTTATTTGCGAGTCAATTATCTGTGCCTAGCAGCCCTGTGCACCCTATCAAATGTACCACCGTTCAAATGAAAAATTAAAAATAATAATGGGATTAAAAGCAAAGGAAGATACTGATTGAACCAAAAAAAAAAAAGAATGAACAAACAAACAAACAATAAACAAATAAGCATTCAACAGAAACAAAACGAATGAAGAAATGAACACTCTCACATATACACACATACGCAAAAAAAGACAGCATATGTATATAGATATACATAGGTTTGAGCAAACTACTACCGTTGATTATGTTATGCGTACGAGTATTACTCGCGACGACAACAGGAAACAAACAAATAATCACAACATTAACAAGAAGGCATATTGAAACAAACGTGAACCGACAGGAAATGGAAAACACGTAAGTGGAAACGGAAGACGATTTAAAACAAGTAAACAAAAAAAAACAAAACTTGCACCCTGTATACATAGTTCGCACAATGATCTGTTCCTATTTTGGAATCAGTTTTTTCGGATTTGCCAAGAATGTATATCTACAGATTCTATATGAAAAAAAAAAAAAATGAAATGAAAATATATATAGAAAAATGATTATGAAATATAATGTAATTAAAATCCCATAATTCTGGAATTGTAACCCTTTTTCGAACGAATTCGCCCGTCGTTAATCGCGTATGTGCCAGCCGTCAACCCCAGTCGTCTCCAACCCCGTGTCCGTGTGTGTATATAAATGAATCGGCGTATAAAACAGAATTCAGTTGAAACGAGGAAGCAAACCGAAAACGAAACCAGAGTGAGAGAGAATAAACAATTATAAACAGTAAACAGAAGTATATGAAAATGAACGCAACGTGTATCATTTCGTGACTCGCTTTGCAGAGCTAACTATATAGGAGGCTAATTAGAACACGAGACGTAACGTGCTCTTCGTTTCGTGCGACCGTCTAAAATAATCGCGTTGTAACGTTTGCGCATTACGGATATCATTAGTACGTGATCAAAATCCACTAGAACGGTTGTTTCGATAATCATGTATAAAATGATTCATAAAACTGATAATAACTACGATAATAATCGAATTAAATGAAGCATTTAAAGAAAGTTAAATGCTCCAGATGAGATAACAACTCTGTTCTAGTGGTCTTTTCGAGCGACTTTTTACCCGTTATCCGCATGACACTTAACTCCTTTTTCAGAGTACATATCTTTTTGTAACACGTTCAAGCAAATAGTAATGGTTATGGCCAGACGATTTTATAGGTCAAAGTGAGAGGTGAAAAACAATATCAAGTCAGAGAGTGATTTTTAGCGCCTTTCGATCGCCTTTTATCAACAGTTTTGCGAAAGCAGTCTCGCGATATTTTGCTCTAACAACAGAGAAGCAGCGTAACAAAAAAAAAGTAAGCAGAAAAGAATTATATTAGTAACATAACGTAAACCGTCACACACTGAATACAACAGCACAATCATTACATCCACGCACATCCACGTTTATAAACGATTATTATGTATGTGTATGTGTATAAAAATCATCGACAGCTCGATTATTCTCATTCATTTGTTTCTCTAACGGTCGTATCTCACAAAAATCATCCCACGATTATTCGCCCCGCGTCATTGGCATTTAAAAGTACATGGGATGCTTGTACATACAAAACGAGAATACACAGAATAAACTGTGTCTACATATAAAACGAGAATACACAGAATAAACTTTACACACGTAAAGAGAAATCGGTGCCTGCTTCAAGCTCTCTCTGTTCACTAAACGCTTTTCCGCTCTTTCCAATTTGTCCCCCATCTCTCCAGCCGGATGTACTTTTCTAAAAAGAATTAAACAGAAGCAAATGCATATTCGCCAGCAAAATTAATTGGAATCTCAAATCGTAGATTCTAATTCTAATTAGAAGCTCGTGGAATTGATGAATTTCTCTGGTTGCCGATGGAACCGGAAACGTGAGAGACCGCATCGATCGGGCCTAGCTAAAGGAGAGTTGTGAGAGCGGGTGGACAGAGACGTGTGAAAAGCAGCCGGTATGAATTGGCTTCGATGTTTGTAGAAGCGACAGGTTGCAAGGGACACGATAAAAAGGCAGTGAAAAGAACGACGCACTATAGATACATATACGCAAGAAACAAATAGAATATGCATAGGGAAAGAACAACATGGATACGAGAAGAACATCGAGCACAGAGAGGTAGTAATTACACATAGAGAAAGAGAGAGAAAGATTGACAGAAAGAATGTGAGAGCGAGAGCGAAAGAGAGAGAGAGAAAGGGCAGGGAGTGAGAAAGAGAAGGAATGAAAGAAGTATTAAAAAAGGAAAGTTAAGAAAAGAGCACATTCACCGAGCGCCGCTAGTAAAAGACATGGTAGGCTATTATTATTCGCTAAATAGTCGCTAGCCGATAGTGATGTAGTTCTACCCTTTAGAGTTATTTTAAGTTCTTAATTATAATATGGTTACTATTAAATTTATTATCGTATCACATTACACACTGTAACACTTCTATTATATAATATGGCTTCGATGTTTGTAGAAGCGACAGGTTGCAAGGGACACGATAAAAAGGCAGTGAAAAGAACGACGCACTATAGATACATATACGCAAGAAACAAATAGAATATGCATAGGGAAAGAACAACATGGATACGAGAAGAACATCGAGCACAGAGAGGTAGTAATTACACATAGAGAAAGAGAGAGAAAGATTGACAGAAAGAATGTGAGAGCGAGAGCGAAAGAGAGAGAGAGAAAGGGCAGGGAGTGAGAAAGAGAAGGAATGAAAGAAGTATTAAAAAAGGAAAGTTAAGAAAAGAGCACATTCACCGAGCGCCGCTAGTAAAAGACATGGTAGGCTATTATTATTCGCTAAATAGTCGCTAGCCGATAGTGATGTAGTTCTACCCTTTAGAGTTATTTTAAGTTCTTAATTATAATATGGTTACTATTAAATTTATTATCGTATCACATTACACACTGTAACACTTCTATTATATAATAACAAGATATATTTACCTGTGCATATTGACATATTAATGGAGTCACATCATTAAAAACATATACTACTCAATATATTCAACGTCAACGACTCGATTCATTGACACCCACACCGTATACCATGCATATTATATATATATTACCCTTACTACTCAAAACCACATTTATTTTTCTCTCCCTTAGAAAATAATCTGTTCATCACCATCACTCCATATTATTCTTTCGGTTTTTATTCTCAATCTCCAGTTAATCTCTTCCTCTATTCTCGTTTTAGTCTCAAAACTGAATCGATCGTTTTACGAACTTGATGCAATAGTCCTTGTTTGTATTTGACTATAATTTTATTTTCTTCTAAGGCTGTACAAATGGTTCCAAATACGAAGAAGTTAAATTCGATATTGTTACTACTTTCAAATAATAATTGATTCAAGCATACATTAAACTTTAGTGTGATTAAATTTTGTAAAATTTTATAGACGTTCCTAATTTCTTTGTTTTTAGTAATTAATTATAGTATTTATGTATTAAGTTTTGATCGAACTTCGAATGATTCTTCCAATTTGCGAAAGTAATTGTGAAAGTAAACAAGTTACAATAACGAAGTAATAGATCTGTTTTATGAAGATCTCCTGGGAGAATGTCAATACAAATTTGTTCAGCAAATTTGTTTTGAATGCTAGCCAAATAATTTTCACCAGACCAATTTTTCTTACGTCCCAATTATTATTTAGTACAACACCAGGAACACGGTGAGCAAATATTATTTCTCCAAATTACATTATGCAATTCTGTACTTTTTATCAACGAGTACGAACGTTTATTTTAACCGTTATTTACTTAACACGATTCTTATTTTAATTCCAACCTTGCGTTACCGATGATTTCCACATGAGCGATGCTTGAAAAATTTTTCACATGAAACAACAAAAACAAAAAATGAAAATCCTTTCACCAACTGTATAAAACAAATTGAGAAAACAAATGAATTTTTGAACGGACGAAAGCCTGTTTTTCTTTATATACGTTTTAATTTCAAGGATTTAGAATTAAACACAGAACTGCGCCATGTTTGCTACAAGACTTGTTCAGCTTGCGGACAGAGATATCT
The DNA here is from genome assembly GCF_001652005.2 of Ceratina calcarata. Classification (NCBI taxonomy): domain Eukaryota; kingdom Metazoa; phylum Arthropoda; class Insecta; order Hymenoptera; family Apidae; genus Ceratina; species Ceratina calcarata. The sequence continues at coordinate 625,334 of NW_017155517.1, forward strand.
CACATCCAGCGTGCGTCTCACACATTTCCTCGCGTTCTCTTCTTTCTCTAATAATCCCTCGGGGCGAGCGTAGAACGGAACGATTCGCAGAAACAACGTTGCGTTCCCGTTTTTCGAAAAATACTGTTCCCCTCGAGACCGTGCAATAAGGCGTCATCGTGCAATTGCTCCTTTTCCGTGGGACATGCGACAAAATCTCAACGTTTTCAGTTTTATTGCGCGAACCATTTATCCTACATTGGCTAGTATTTCCATGCAGTCGCTTGTGACGTTCACGAACGTAATATTGGTCAGAGAAAATTATTGATGCATTGTACAAAAAAAAGATATATACATTTTTAATCGCATTATTTTGTATGGGTATCACACTTTGAGAGTCATTAAAAAAGTGCAAATATACAAGTACTAAGATATATCACTCATATTTAATTTGTTCACTATGATAGTTGCAATTTGATTGCACAAAAACAAAAATTATTTCGGATTTCTAATGTAAAGCAATAAGACATGAACATCTTAAATCTTTGCAAAATTCTTGATTAGCAGAATCATATTCATTATCAGCTAGACTAGGGCTCGTAAATTTCTCCGTTAACAGCCACGATTACCCCAGTCAGGCGGTCCCACTGCAAAACAGCTGCTTCCCTACTACCGACTTGACCTGACAATAAACATCAAACCCCATGCATTTAGAATACAACATGGAATTAAATCCTATTTGTCTTAGGTACTCGCCCGAATCCGCTTAGACATTCAAATTCCTCTAATAATTCTGAAGGGGTAAATTTGGAAGTAGATGCTTCAAACAATCTATAATTATTTGGTTCATTTTTCATTTTTTTTTATTCTTTCTTACTGAACTTAAAACACGTATAATACTTACTTTATAATTTCTCAGTCAGAAATGAATAATTTTCTACCTTATAATAATCACCTTATGAAAAATCTTTATTTTTTAAATTCATATTTTAGAATGTTAAGATTCAGTCAATATAGTCAACATAATCAGTTTTTAGACACCTGATGTCATATAGCAAATCACTTTGACCACCACTTACACATAATAAGCATTGTTTAGAGATAACAGAATCCGGACGTATGTATCCCTACTATGAAACGTTTTAAGAGAAGGCCAGCGGTTCTTCGATAAGCGCGAAAATAACAGGATCGTGATAAGAAATGCCTGGAATAGAGCTGCTTGAGCATGGAATCGATTCGCATGAGCTTCTATTAGTAGTTTATACGCTAGTAGATCCTTAGTCGCAAGCATGCGCGCCTAATCAAATCCGTCGCAGACGTGTCCTGCGTCTTTGCGTTTCCTCACGTGTGCACGAATGTTTAACATGTAATTCCCATTTGTAAGTCTTAGAACAAGTTGTAAAATATGTATACAGTTGTAAAAATATCCCTAGTACAAATTAGACTAATGATATTTCAGTAAAAAAGTGCATCAAATTAAAAATCTTTTGTTTGAATCTCACATCTCCTTACTAGCAAGCTACTTACGAATTGCAACAGAATTATATTTAATTTATCTTATTCTAATTGGCAATACATGTTTTAAAAAGCAAAGATATTCTTGTAAATGATATGCAAATCAAACATTTTAAAAAGTATTTCTTAAATGCTGGTTTATTCATTGATAAAACGATAACTATAAAAAATTGTGAATAGATATTTCTTTAAAAGAGAATGAACATTGTATTCGAGGCTTAAAATGTTCTGAGACTTGAGTAGACTGCGGATTTTTATGTAAAATAAAAGATTTACGATACTAATTTAAAAGATGTATCTCATACAGCAATTTCTTGTATTATTTAAATATTCTAACTTGCACTCCAGTTTTTGTATTCTATATACTTTTATTACGTTCTAAACAATCTTTGTGTAGTAGGTATATTCCATTTTCTTATAAATGCATAAAATCCGCGGTCTATTTATGAAACAGTGCATGCTTCCCGGCGATGGTTGGTTGACGTTTTATCCTTCCCGCATGAGGCTATCCAGCTGAGAACAGATTGGAATTCGAGAACAGTGCGATTCCGTGGTGTTACAACCGATATCGAGCGCGCGTGGCTCCGTATGGAAATGTCCTATCGAATTTATGTAAATAGAAGTGCACACTTATATACCTTGTAGTATCCTTGAAGTAAAAGGATAAAATGTTCTGCTTCGAAAAAAGGAAACTTTTCGGAGCGTATTTTGAAATTTCTAACGATTCAACGCCATGGAATTGATAAGATGAGAATTAAAACTATCTCGATGTTATTCGATGCATGGTTTTTTTTAATTATTGACACTAAGACTTGACTACAAAACAGACAAAACATAACAGAAAGAAACTTATTATCACTTCTATAAAATTTAAGATCCAGTCATAATCTGACGCTTTTACTAAACATTTTGATTAGATAAAATTAGAAACGACGAAAAAACGATGAAATTCGAAAGTATTTTCAATATCTATATTTATAGAAGCTTGCATAATACTCGGTAAAGAAGTTTATTGCGACAATAATCGATATTTTGTTAAACTATGTCACATCTTTATAGGAAATAAAAAGGAATATAGTAAAATCTTCTTTAAACTGCGTTTAGGGGATATGAAAGGAGGGAACAATTGCAGAAGCATCGATTAGATTAAAAACTGATGTAAGTAATATATTTTCATATTTACAAGAACCTTTTTTAGTTGTAAGTTGTTCGATATGTCGGATAGTTGAATATATGGATGTATGTATACATATAATATGTGTTGCGCTTGTAAAAATATAAAGTGCGTTTTTTCAAAACGTATTTATTCCATCGACGTATACGGAGAACGTAAAGTACCCTTTTGTATCGAAAATAAGCCAAATAGGGAGAATCGTGAAGAGAAAATATGGATTTCTTTCTTTGTTTTTCACCGCGGGAGGAACGCAGGGACAAAGGGAAAACATTAAAACAAAGGGAAATGCTTCACCGTTGTAAACACGGAAAAGACAAAAACGAGGAGCAATTTCTGTCCGACGCAACGAGTACATTTTGAAAGAACGCCATGGGATAGGTATATGCTTTCACTGAAAGCGATTAATTTCCAAGAACTTCGTTTCGGTCCTCGATCAACCACGAAAACATCGTTCCATATTTATTTTCCAATATTATTTCTTCTTTTTTTCGTTTCAATCAACGTTCGCCTTTTACGAAGTCATTTCTTTTAACAATTTAATTTTATTCCATCGCGATACGAAGCGATCGTTTTTACCGTCCCTTTCCAACTTTCATAGCAAAATTCCTCCGGTTAAGAAAAAACCATTATAATATCTCAAATTCGCCAAGCGATGATATTCCAATTTTCATTCGATTTTTTCTGCGGTTTTTTCGAGAAGGCACGTAGTGAAGAGTCGCTAGGGCGGGCAATATAAAAAAAGAAGAGGCGATTTCACGGAGTCTGATAAGCGCGAGCAATCGTGTTCATTGGTTCAAAAATTATCGCGTCCGTTCCAACCCTCTTAACATTTGACTCGGTACTCCGGGAGGTAGAGCCGGGGGTTCTCCTCTCTCCGGATCGTTGCAAGCCGCCTCGGAAGCCTTGAATCTCTTATACTTCCCTGAAACAATTAATTCTCTTCATTTATAAAGCAATCAGTCAATACCATTAATTAAATGAATAAGAAAAAAGTATTTTTAGTTGAACGAAAAGAATTTGATATCTGTACATTTATTTTAATTATATTTAATGAGATTAGAATTATTCTTTACTTTACTATAAGTTATTGTGAATCATAACTAAATCCAGTCTCTTTAAGAAAATTCAGTTTTCCCTTATTTCTACAAGTGATTTCAGGAAAACAATGAGATTACATTTATTTTTAGCGTGGAAACCATTTATGCCGTTTGCGCTATGATTCATTAAAAGAGAGCACGAAACTCCGCCCCCTGTGCTTGATATCTAGGACGGAATCCTAGCAGATTTTTGGATCGATGATTAATATTACTTACTTGCTAAGCGGACCAAAGTGACGCCCCACCAAATACTCCAGCCCCACCCAACTAGGCAGAATAAAACAGTGAATAATTGACCCATCCCGACCATTAGGTTCACCACGAACGCGCCTAGTCTCGATTTCACTCCGGCGACTGACGAAAATCTCGGCTGGCCCGAGCACAAATTGAAAATACCGCTCCAAACGGTACCTGAAAATTAATCAATCCAATTTTTACCTTAACTAAAATAATTAACTATGTTTTGTATATGCATATCTAGAAATACATTACTGAGGAATAGTTTTAATATAAATTGTATTCTATACATATTGGCTATCATTTTGATTGGTAACTCTAATTCAAGAACTATTTTACGTGATATTTCAAATTTGCAATGTTTTGGACTATCGACGTATTGAAGAGGATCAGAATTAATTCCAATTTCAACGATGGTTTTAAAAATCTCGTTTTTCAATTCTCTCCACTATATCTCTAAAGTTTCTTAATGATCTGTAGAAAGTAGAAGAAGCACTTTTATTTCCGTTGCATGTTCTGATTTTCTCGGCATCAGTTAATTGGCATATATTTAATTATTGAAAATTACATTTTAATCGTCGGCAGTTCTACGGTTAGAAATGTTCAACAGTTATTTAATTTACCAGAACCAGGAAATAGTACATTCCACACGAGACAAAACCAGGCGAGAGGAACCGGTAGACACGGAATAGCGCCACGCATTAGTGAATTGTGCTCTACCAAGACATCCGGTATCTTAGCTTTCGGCTCCTGTCATTTAGGAATAAGGAAAATCATTATTATTAGATTGATGCGTATATAAAATTTGTTTTTCTNATTCTTTACTTTACTATAAGTTATTGTGAATCATAACTAAATCCAGTCTCTTTAAGAAAATTCAGTTTTCCCTTATTTCTACAAGTGATTTCAGGAAAACAATGAGATTACATTTATTTTTAGCGTGGAAACCATTTATGCCGTTTGCGCTATGATTCATTAAAAGAGAGCACGAAACTCCGCCCCCTGTGCTTGATATCTAGGACGGAATCCTAGCAGATTTTTGGATCGATGATTAATATTACTTACTTGCTAAGCGGACCAAAGTGACGCCCCACCAAATACTCCAGCCCCACCCAACTAGGCAGAATAAAACAGTGAATAATTGACCCATCCCGACCATTAGGTTCACCACGAACGCGCCTAGTCTCGATTTCACTCCGGCGACTGACGAAAATCTCGGCTGGCCCGAGCACAAATTGAAAATACCGCTCCAAACGGTACCTGAAAATTAATCAATCCAATTTTTACCTTAACTAAAATAATTAACTATGTTTTGTA
>NW_017155517.1:630928-639379 GCF_001652005.2 Ceratina calcarata
CATTGAAATAAATCTCCAACTGGCATTAATTATTAATTTCCCGTCTAAAAAATCTCTAAAACACTGGCTAGTTATTTATCATCTGAATTTTTGTATACCTCCGACAACGGGGGTGGTGCTACGCTAGTAAGACTGTGCTTGGCACGTATATTTCTTGTGCGTTCTGCGTCGGCGTTTCGCTTGCATTTGCATCTGTCGAACAATCGACGACAAATAGCGCCGAATCTCCTCTCCGGTGGACAGCAAGCTGTAGCTTCGGCCGGCGCAACCCTTGATCTTCTTGAGCAACATTTCATCTCCCTGAGTCGTTTACATCTAATAAAAAGAGACACAAACATTCCTTGTGAACATCAATCGTGCATTCTTATTGTTCATTAATATTAATATATTCAATGCATTGATACAAAATCTTTATTAATTAATCCTCATCACACCCAAAAACTATAATTCAATGACAATTAGAATCAACATTTTTTAATGCAATATAAATTAATCAGTGTTACTTACCTGCATCTGTTTTTGAATTTCGACCAGCAACCGGCGGGCACGCTGTCGCTGGCCGGGGGTTGTTGTTGTTGTTGCTCGTCCCGATTCACTATCGTGGTCATCCTGGCATGGTTCCTGGTCCAGGCAAACCCCTTGGGATCCGTGCGACACGCCAGGCACCTCATTCTCGGGCAACACTCGCAGCAACGACTCAGGGATCGTTTCCAACGGGTGAAAAATCGTTCGGGTGCTCGTTCGCCGACACCGTTCGCGGCTGTCGGAACTCTGCAATCGAAGATAGGCCGCGCCCAATATTAGGATTATTAAAAACGCCGACGTAAGCGATTTATCATGATAAGGTGCCTTCAGCGTCGACTAACCCTTTGTGTCCAAAATTATGATACTATTATTTCTCATCATATGTTTATCCTATTTGTAAACTTTTTAAACCATTAAATCTAATAAACTAAAATAAAATAATGTACTCGTTATTTACCCCATTAAGTTTTAATTAACAGATAAATAATTGGTTCTTCATTTTGTATATACGTAAAATGTTTCCAAATAATGAAATTATAAAAATAATAGAATTGTGAAATTACTTCACTTGAATTTATAATGTGTTCTAGAAACTACGTGTGTTTGTTATATCTAAAGAAACGTCATCTCACATGCACCGTCATTATACCTATGTATGTATGTAATGTGTAGCTATTATACAATTAGAAAGTTTCCTTACATGAAACTAGCAAACACTGGAGTATTATTTGGTAGAGTAATATTGTTTTATATTTTACTAATGATGTTGATTCTTTTTCTTTATGATAACACATTATGTGGTTACAAGTAGTTACTTAAAAGCAAGCAAATTCTAAGTCGTATGACACGAAGTATTTTCCAGTGAATAACTGCCATATTAGTCAGCCACGTCTGACTGCGCACAAAGAGTATCAGTAAAGTTCATATTACAACTTTTAACAAAATATTGCAACTCCATATTTTTTTTAGAATTGATATCACTGATCTTTAAATATATTTTCGCAACGACTAACGTTTAGTGACATCACCAGCCTCGACGCACGGCGTTACAGGAAATTAGGTGTCTATCAAGCGGTGTTCGATCAGGTTCCACCGACTATTAATCAGCGAGCCAATCACCTTCCTCTATATTAACCCGAAATCGAACATGCCCTGGCGACGATCCAATTAAATTTTATCGATTATCAAGCTTCCTACACTCATTACGCACTAAAAAATATCACGCAGATACATGGAATCTGCATCGATTCAATTACGCGTGTACTAAATTTCCATGTGCTACCTACCGCCCACTCTTTTGCCTTTCCGGTGTCTCCCACTATCTCTGTTCGTTAAAAGACGCTCTCACAGGACAGAAGGCTTACCTGCTGCTCGTGGAACCCGATGAACTTTACTTTCGGCGACGTTTAGATCAGCGGAACGCGATTTTGCAGATCGATGGCGATTGCAGGAGTTAGCGTAACGATTCACAGTAAACGGAAGTCGGGGATAATTCTCGAAGGCACGGATCGATTCTTATGGTAAGGGAAACCGGTGATAGGTGAACTCGCGAAGAAATCTTAAGTTCTGCGCTCGGCTCGACTGGCGAACGAGCATCACGGCCTCCGCTCGTGTGTCGCACGAAGATTGCAGGTGCCGCAGTCCTCGGGGGTTGGCCGGACCACCGAGGACGAAGGGCGGTGAAGCGAAAAGGGTAGGCGACCGAGCTAGCTGACCACCGGTCACGCAAAGATTTTGCTTCCTTCGCCTAGGCTACCTGCATTAAGCCAGCCTTCCACTCGTGTCGTTATACGTACAAGGTACTAGACCAAACGAAACGAGTGACCAAACAGAGGCTCGGTGCGGCGCGGCACGGCGATTTCCTTCGGTTCACCGCGAAATCGATAACCGAGCACCGGGTGAAGTTCTTTACCTTAGCACCACCGCTTTCTTTCGAGACGCCCACGCGTCAATCTGTCCCCATCACCCGATAGAATTTTCTTTTCTTAGTCTAACGAGCTACTTTATGTTAGTTTCCTACTTTGATAAATAGTATGATCAAATACTTCAGTATTTTTTTATCACTTTATACGTTACTGGCTTTCCACTATATGTATACATTATTAAGTCATTCCCATTACAATCATACGGCCACATATTTCAAACAACAAGAGCAATTGTTATCATCGTATGCACATTTCCTCTAATTTTACTTGAAATCGTTTTTCTAATCTTTTACGGGTGACACAATAAGTATTTATTGCTTATTACTTAATGTAGGATCAGCAATAAGAAAGGCAGTTTCAGCATTCCACATGCATTACAAAAAGATTCCAAAGAATTAATGTTCTTTATATAACATGCATTAGCATGATTTTATCTTCGTCAACCATTTTATTCATTAAATGTCAGAATTAACTACTTCAATTTTATTGTGCATTTTCCTATGACGTTCAAGATTCCACTTTTAAGGAATCCCTTTGCACTCCGTATAAAACTGCAGCAATTAATTTGGAGGAAAGTTATTCTATTAAAAAGCATCTTAATTAGGAGAAGTAAAACATAAAAGGGAAAGAGATTTCGTCGACGCCGAGATTTTTGCACGTGTGGAAAGTCGTATCGCGGATCCGTAACGAACGTTTCAATGGCACGAAGTTTTTTAATTGCAATCGCTTTGGCTTTGTGAACGCTACCCTCGCGGGATGTGCGTGCGAGTGTCGCGCCGCGGCCTTTCACTCGCGAGACCCTGAGGAATCGGTTTCTCCCATGTCGTGTTCGTTTCTGAAACTGGTGAAAAAATCATACTCTCTCACAGTACATTTTACTTTTAGGATGAAACAAAATGTGCCCACAAATGCTTCCAATTTTTAAAGAAATTCTTTCTCAGCTCAATCTTTTCGTTTCTGATAATCTACACTCCAAAATGAAGTTTAGACCAGAAATCTAATTTCATATTTGTTTTATTAATAGATAATGTGGTTGAGGATCAAGCTGATTTATAAGAAGAAAGCGAAGAAAAGTAATCATATCAGAAAATAGGTAATAAGATATAGCTTCATGAAATCTTGAGATGCAATCTTCATTTGAATAGCTCTGCATTGAATATTTTGCCATAAACAAGCAGAACGATATTATATGCCGTCGTAAAATTATAAAGGATGATAACAGCGTCTCGTAACGCGTTCATGGAACTGTGATGTAAGAGAACATATCATTATGCAGCGTAGAAAATTATACGAAATATATTGTGCAATCTCAACTCGTCTGATGTGTGACCAGTTACGTGACGCCATGGAGACTATTCTGGATATCGAAACGTTTATAACAAAACTTCATTGGCATTATTTGTTTTTGGAAAATCGCGAATGATGAACGGAGTAGAACGTCTGATGAGCAAAAGATAAAGTTGTATCGTGAGGAACATGTTAATCCCGTGATTGAACGAGTGAAACGAAACCGCATTAAATACACATAAGCTCTTGCATTTGAAATTGCTTCCGAAGTTGTGCCTCAATAAAAGTTCTACCCGCAGGAAGTTAATTTGAACTTCGTCTACCTCGTTCTGCGATATCGTGAAGTTGGGAAACCAGAATTGAATTAAAATATTATTGAAAAAGTAAACTGCGATGGATAAAAATAAAAGTTCTGTTATCGATAATATTGATGATACTTATTAGCCTAATAATTATACAAATGTACAACAAATAGTGTCTATAATCTATTAAGTTTTGTTATATTAACAATCTGCAAGTAATTAGGTTTCCTTATTATGAATGAAACTAAATACTCAAATAATTATTCTTAAACAAATAATCTGTTCACTTCCTGTTATCAGAAATGAATCCAATTTTTTTAGAAAGATTATAGATCTTTGCACTTTCCATAATGACTAAACATTAGTAGCCCAAATTAGTACCCCAACTAGTCTGTATTTTGGCCAAAAATGAATATAGACAAGTACGCATCACTGTTAGCGGCATACAGCGAGCCATATTTATGTGCGTCCAAAATACAATAAGTTGGATGTAAATATATGAGATCAACCAATGTTTTAACTACCTTTGCAGAAAATCGGCACGTTGAGAAACACGTGCACAGAAAACCATTAAAAGTTGGCCCAGAAACCGGGCGCGGAAAGTTCGTACCGTGACCATAAAACACGATTTCCGTGATTATGACACCGGTGCCACCAAAATCGTGCAGCGAAAAGTTTCCACGTCGTTAACCCTTCCGAACCTTCAGCGTCGCGATTACCTCGTTACGTTACATACTTTCACTTACTACTCGCGAGCTGAAAATGTGACGTTGGAATGAACCTGGCACTTGATCACAATAATTGTCAATTCGATCTCGATTGGATTTCATAAAGACTTATATCCTCTATCACTGAATTTCTCTTACGCCCTGGGCTTTGAAAATGAATAATTTCTTTTCGTCATTCAATGAATTTTCAATTCATACATATTAATTAAATATGCATTAAACCAACGTGCAGTGATGCGAGCTATTGATTGGTTTCACATTAATTTAATCACGTGCTTGGTTTAACAGAAATTTAATTATACGTTTATCTTAACACAAATTTAATTGTTATACGCAATATACACGAATTGCAGATAAGAGATTAAGGATGCATGAGGCATGATATGTATGACGTGAAAAATTTGTTAATGTTTCCACAACTTAATTAAAAAGTAAATAGAATTCACGGTGGATGGTTATCTCTTTTTTTTAGCAATTTCGCAAAACCGAGAGATTCGCTTTCTCTCCTAATTGTTTACTGAATGAGGGCAGTCAGTTTATAGTAACAGACACGGTCTAGGTATACGAATAGACATATCAACCAATATATTTTTAGGTAAAACGCACCTGTGATGAAGAAACGTAATAAATACATCTAATCAGAAATGCGCCTTTATTAAGCAACAATTTCAAGCGAAGGAAAGGAAAAAAGAAAAATGTCTCGTACTTCTTAATCACGGGAGAACAGCGTGTGCTATGAAAAAAGGAAAGGCAGTAAAATTACACGTGCCGTGGTTACGGTACGAGGGTTAACACGAGAGCAGCGGCGGATTAACATAAACAAGGGCTAGGACCTAATCGCATTGCAAATTCCAACTAAATAATCGATGACTGCGGTTTCGCGTTTCGTCAACGCCTCGTTTCCATTCATTTTTTACGCTAGGACCATATCCTCCTATTATGAATCATATTGCAACGTTAAACAGTAAAATTAACATAAATAACTTAAACAATCCAATATATAAACGACGTTAGTACAAATAAGATTGCAGGCGGAGGATTAAGATATTAAAAATACACATATAATAGTATGCCGACATTTTGTTGGTTCATTTCAATAAAAAAGAAAATGGAAGTGACTCACACATGATTTCTTTACTCGAGAAATCGTGCGATTAGTTGATACTATTTTCGCGATGGCTATTACGAAGAGTGCAAAGGAAACAATTTAATAAATTCGTTTCGGCCGATTTCTGATAATAATAAATACAGCCTTGCTTCGCGTAATATCTTCGCGTCACATTGCGGATACCGTGACGCTTTTATCGATGCACCACCGCAAACAAATATGTTCGCAATCCTTGCAAATATTCGATACAGCTAATTACCGTATATAAACAAACATAAATAATTTAAAAACTGCTTCTAATGACGGAATTTCATTTTTTCATCGTTTCTTTGATGTATATTTTTGGAACGATTACAATATGGATATAATTTACTTTTTAAGCGGAGTTTTATTATACTAATTTGTTAATAATTACAATTAGAAAAATCAATTCACCTTATAGTGTATCTGACACCGTTATCGTTAATATTGCTTGCTTGATCTGTTTATAATCTGGAACCACATGTCGCAGATCGATAAACAATCTACTTCGCCCCCGTTTAGTTAAGTTTAGATCACTCCTAATTCTCCCAGTTACCATTGATTCAACATATTTAACTGACCTATAAATTCCACTGTTAACAGAATTGTCCAATCAAGGGTTCCGCCTAAAGACGCATCAAATAACATCCATTCTATTAATCTATCCATCCATCCATTCACACATGAATCAATCCATTCTATTAATGTTGAAGCCTCAATATAATTAGCTACTAATTCAGTACGCGATAAAATTATCATTCTTTTACAAAATAATTTTATCATTGAAAGCAATGTCGATTAATTAGCATTGTCAACAAATTAATAAAAACTTTCGGTAAATGATATCGTAAACGTGCAACGGTTTGACGTCAATGTCGCGCGAAACTGGGCCAAACGCGAAGGGTTAGTTCATCCGGTGGTGCCTTCGGAACCCGGTGTGTCACGCGACCCTTTGGATTTACCTTTCGGATATCAACGGAGCCAAAAAACACGCGTACCGCGGGACGAATAACGAACACCTCAGATAAAGGAATCGTGTACAGCGAGAAACGGCCGAGTCGTGGTGGGTGGCAGCCGTGAGTGAGTGAATTACTCGGGGGTGGCGACGAAGGGTGCGACCTTGGCCGCACGCGACGCTCCTCGGTCAGTCCTCGTAGCCTAGCCGCGTTACCGTCGATTTTCGGTTATGCCAATCCGTGCACACATGCGTGGACATTTGCGATTATTAAAACGTAACGCAATAATCGTTTCCATCCAAATGTCTTAAAATAGATTGAATAATAACTTTAAAATTTATGGAGAATAAATTTGATTTGTGATAAAAACGTGTTTACGTAAGATTAATCCATAAATAATGCAACTCTTAAAATAGTGGAATAACGAGATTCATCCATGAATGTTAATTAGTTATTAATTTTCCATCGTTTAGAGGATATTTGATTTTTCTTTAAAGATGTTTCAATATAATGAGTCGTAATAAATGAAGGTGAAAGAAGTTAATTTGAATAGACTATCCACTTGATATTTGTTCGTACAAATGATTTACACCGGTAAACGCACATGCAAATGGACAATGTCGTGATATTAAATGGTCCCGATAAACATTTCTTTTAAAATGCAAAATAATGCGTCGTGCATATTGCAGTTAATTACAATTAATCGTCTCGCCGTGATTACTTACTTGCAACAGTCTAGAGGATAATAGGAGGTAAAGTGAAACCTGAACATAATATTTTATGCTTGGCATTTTATAAATTCGACGAAATAGATCAATATCAGTCTGTGCAAAGACCATAACCAATATATATTTTTCCTAGTTTTAAAGACATTTAATAGCTTTTAAATATTATAACAGGACTATAACAAATGATAAACGTACGTTTTTCACGTTATCAGAGTAACTGCCCACGATTCTCCGAATAACGAATTATCGCGACGTGCCGCCATTTAAACATTGTAGGCAATTTCCGTCCTCCATGTACCATTTTCCGACCTTTACCCTTTCCATCTTTTAACGCATTTTATAAAATGAGATACAATAACTCAAAACTAATGGTTTAAATTTTACATTGTAAGATGCAATTAAGATTTAATTAAACAATTTGAAATATCGTTTTACTTAAATTACGGATGAAAATTATTGTTACTAATGCTATATCTTTTACTCACGTGCAATATTTTTAACTTGTGTTAAATAAACACAGACGATTTAAAGTGAAACAGAAGTAAATCATTGGTTCGAACTAGATTGCGTTTACATTCAACAGGCCGGAAATGGCGCGCACGTGTACCTATACATATAACCGTGTTTTTAGAGAAATCCTGTTCTCTGTGCGGATCGGATGATCGACTAATAATAGACACGTGGTAATATTTGCTCCACCTATTCGAAGCTGTTCTCTTACTACAAACGAGAGCAACTGTGCTCCATTTGGCGAAAATTTTCAGATATTTACCTATCCATATATCAATTTCAATAGTAAAAGAATACAACGCAAAATCCCTTAAACTTTCCTGATGGCATATACTTGTAATTAGTGGAACGCTAATATAAG
>NW_017155517.1:641403-646271 GCF_001652005.2 Ceratina calcarata
ACAGCTAGAAAAATGATTATCTTATATTAGACAAATTGTCTTACATCCATTTTTATTTCTATTATCAAATATGGTATAACAATATATTCGATACTGACACAGTTAGGTGATGAATTGGACTGGATAGAAAGAAATCTCTTGAAAAATAAAGTTTCACGATCAGTTCATAAATTTTTGAACGTCTTCGATAAAGACCACAGCAATACTCTTGCACAGACAATTTCGCGCATTCATTAACGATTATACGCAGCATCATCTCGCTATTGCGATTCATAGTGAGTCACTTTTTAACGTGTCCCATAGTAATAAAATCCCGCGCAAATAATTACAACCGTGTAAAAAAGAATTTAAGCTTTTTATAATTACGAGCAGGCTGTCGAGCTGTCTCAGTACGTGGCAGAGTCACGAAAATAATAGATTAACATAGTTACGATTGAACGAAAGATTGATACTCTTACGATACGAAAGAATTTTGTTACTGAGTTATTTGATGGACGCACGTAGGAGGCATGATGGAAGTCGGTTATGAAAATCCGTAGAATATTTTTTTATTGCGTACAATGACGTTGTCGATGTTAGATTACCATGAAACGGGTTGCCGGAGTTTTTAAGACTCTGTACGCAGTAATGTAAAGTACGCTTTATCTGAGGTATTTTTAAGACTGCAAAGTGTAAAATCAATGCAAAATACTGCATTCTTCTTGCCATTGCAAGTTATACAGCTTTGTCACGCTTCTGCCTCCCAGCTGCGTATATAATTTTCCTAATGAAAACGTCCCACATTTAAATTCATTCTGACGTGTTATTCCAACAATAGAAACAAAAATAAAAGACAAATTATTTTAATAATAATGTTCGTCGAACTTTTCAACATTAAGGATAGGTGATTAAAAATGAAATATTCATTTTTCCTAAAGTTGCGCCTACACCATGTCTACCATTGTTATATAATAAACTTGTTTCACATTTTATTATGTAACATCATTACGATAATTTATTCAATTGCGTTTAGACTGTGCAACAGAACGTGTTAACAATCACCAGTTGGTAAAAAGCTTAAGCCAACTGCTGGTCTTTTATTGGTATTGCATTTCGAAATTAGGTATCTTTTCTACTTCATGTCCAATTTTATTTTCTAAATATTTCAAATCGGAACTTTCGACATCTACAAGGTTTAAAACTTGAGAAAAGAAAGAACCGTGGCTGGGTGGCGTGAATGATGGATACGCTTTTCTTTTTTCTTCTACCTCCCCTCTATTGCATCGCGCCTCGTTCAGCTACCGATTCGAGTTAATTAGCGACGCTCGTATAACGAGGCGATTCGAAATTCTGATTTATAATCCCCTTGAGCTAGGCCGTGGCCGATGTAAATCTCGCCTAGGGATCGATAAACTCGGAGAGAGCTCCGCGAGTTGCATCGACCACTGGCGAAGAGGGTGGTGCTGCTTTATAGCTAACAGCCGGGGTGAAGGAACTCGGTGGATCTTACTTCGCGATGGGCCAAGTTTCCCTCGCGACTCTCTTGTCTATCTACAATACCCGTTAGCTACTATACAAAACTTATAAAACAGTTTAATTACAGTCAACTTCAGCGGTGTTCTGTTTTCTCCTTTAATTCCGGATAGACGGTACATATCAAAATGTTACAGAATTTGACATATAGAGACCGAAAAGATTGAAAATAAGATAATGAAACATTTTATTCCTCCAAGACTCGCGTTGCATTGTAGCAGTTCGTATTTTAATTTTATACGTTTAGTACTTTCTACGTAACGTAATAAAAGCCGGTTTTTAGTTATTATTACACAATTCATTAATGAAACCTAATATGAATGTAAAAGTAAAATGAATTAGAAGGAACATTTCGCTTAATTCATGTAGTACAATTAATATTATGTATAATAAGTAAACGTAATCGATTATAAGAAGACTATAAGAGTAATTACACCTTGAAAGACGCAATAATACTCCGCAGTAATGTACCTATGTATGTTTGATGATTCCTGAGCTCACTCATACGTATGATTATATGAAGCTCTGCGCCGCGCCGCCACCTCGTAAACGCTGATGTTTGATAAATGATCGTTCTGCCCGTTCGGCTCAAACTAATAATGAGAGATTTCGCAGGCAATTTCTGGGGTAAAAATGGGTGCTGATGCTCGCGACCGGGCGAACTTTCACGAAGGGTTATTTTAGGAGGGACGGCATAACTCTCACGCCGGAAGCCACCGGCAATTTTTCTCTCCGCTGCGCGACTCATTACGAAAGTGATTCCCATTTTAATTGAGAATGATGCCTCGCTTTCGTGTCGCGTTGATAATTCGATTTTCCAATCCGAACCTGTTCTAGCTTTGTTCCTAACACGCGCAACCTTCTATATACGTGTGTCCTTTGGTAGGTATGCCGCATCGGATCCGTGACGATTTATTGTCGCTTCCGACGGCATAAATAAGTTCCCGTCCGTTGTGAATCTTTCCATAGATTAATATCAGCGAACACCGTGTTAAATATGATTTCGTGAGATTAAGGAATTACGAGTAAGCGCCTAAAACTCGGTAACTAGCGCGTAGGCGATCAAAAGTTTCGTTTATACCTTCAGGTATCGTGTCCTCGTAAATAATTATACAAACAGCAGGATGCTAATTTCAGATAATGGTAACATAGTCCAAATTGCATGCATTTCTATTTTTAAGCTACACGGTAGAGTTTACAGGATGTTATGCTAAATATACCTGTTGAAGGATGTATATTAAAATCCGGAATCCTCGAGTAAAAACCAAATAGATAATAATCTTATTTGCAAGAAATGAATAATTATACTTACGCTGGCTCGCCGTTTTGCTCTAGGTGCATCACGTTCCCGCTCAGCGTCTCAATCTCCTGCGGCCGTTTCACCACGTGCATTCCGGTTTTTTCCCTCGGCGAGGACACCCCTTTAACGGTGTCCACGCTCACACCAGTATCCGTCGATCGAACGGTCTCGATCGAATCTACCGACACCCCCGCGGACGATTTCACGGACGTGCCGCTCCCGTGATTATCGGTACGAGCTTTCACGCCAGCGCTGTTATTTTTCGAATTGTTACTCACTGCACTATTCGACACGTTGTTCGCCTTCACGGTTGTCGCTTCGGGCTGCTCGGTAACGGAATTACTTTTCGCGTTTCTCGCGGCCGCGCTCATTTCGGATTCGTTCGATTTGGTAACCGTCCTCACGTCCTCTTGTTTCACCGAGACACTCGCGATGGAAGCCACTGTCCTCTGAGTATCCGTACTCGAGGAATTTCTGGTAGAACCGTTCGCCGGTTCCATCCCGTTGCCCTTGGACGAATTGGTCATCGATGCCGGCGGAACCGGGTTCGATTCCTCGATCTTCTGATCGGACAACCTCGAGTTTTTCGGATTCTGCTCGTTCACCGCGTTCTGCAGCTTCGAACGCAACGTCGCCGAACCGGTGCTGCTCACCGCACTGTTTAACTTCGTCACGCTTTTTATCGATTGGCTGATACTGCTACTCTTCGAATGACCGCCGACCGCGTCCGTGGGAAGCGGTGAATTTGTCCTACTGTCTGTTCCACCCTTTGTTCTACTGTAATTACTGTTAGCTTTACCGGGTTTCGAGGTTTGAGAATTCACCTGACGATTATCCTCGCCGTTAACGATCTGAGAGTTTTGCGTTTGCCTAGAGACGGTATCGTCGTTCGTTGAATTGGAAGATTTGCTAACGGACAGATCTTGTTGACTCTTCGTCTTCTCAGAGGGACTTTTCCTCTCGGAGATATCTTTCTCTGACTGAACCACGCTGGCATCGATTTGTAGTGGCTGGACGGCCGTAGTTGCCGTCGTGGTGACCACGCTCGATGTCCCTTTGGCGCCGGACGTTTGTTTCAATAGATCAATGAGATCCAAATCGCCGCTTCGATCGGTACTCGAATTCTTCTCGCTAATTTGAGAACCTTTCGATCCCTCTTGAGACTGTTTACTATTTTGACTGGATTCCGTTGTCTGCCCATTGCTCGCACGCACCTCGTTGGACCCTTTATCGACCGCTTTCTTACTCTTCTCGTTAGCTTGAGAGACATTGATGAACCTGGGCGGATTTAAAGAATTCGAGCTGATTCTATTGGCTTTTAATGGGATTTTGGACGGGGACGTTAGTCGTTCCTTACTGGCTGTTTTGCCAGAAGTGGCCATTCTTTCCTGGTTCTGTTTCTTCGCATTCCACGCATTCCTCGAAGGAGACGGCGTAAATTTCTGTTGCTTCCCCGGCGATGGCCTCGCGGATTCCTTCGAGCGGTCCCTTTTCGTCGCCAGTGGCGTCTTTTCCGGTTTCGTCGGTGTTCCTTGGATCGGTGATAGCTTGCTGGGTGTTTTGGAGACCTGTCGACGTTGGCTGGCGAGGTTCGTCACACTGTTACTGTTTCCGGAAGCGTTCAAACGATTTCTGGAATCCGTGGTATTCAGGCGAGTACGCGAGTCGACGCGACGGCCAACTTTCGGCGAGGAAAGACGCTCCGTTGATTTACTGAGAGACGTTGAGCGCTGCCGAGCCGGTTGCGGAATCAGACTTCTCCTCGGACTGCTGTGTTGCGATACTGAAACTGGTAATGTACAAATTCGACAATTTTCTAATGTTCGATTTCGAAAATTTATTAAAATATTTTTAACGATTTCCCTGTATGTGTTCATTTCAATTTCACTTCTCATGATTTATGTATATAAATCTAACAAGTTTGAAACAAAAATGACTAAGTTAGTATTTAGAAACTTAAATTTTGTAATGTATGGAATAAATAAATAAGATTTTCAACGCGATATCGTCTGGTGAATTCCGCTTGTAATTTACTTTCACTTACACAGTATTTTAA
>NW_017155517.1:647812-660613 GCF_001652005.2 Ceratina calcarata
AATAAATTCCGATGAATTAAAATGGGTATAAATACCTCTCCGATCGTTTCTGCTTTTCTTACGAGGATCCCCAACTTCCGGAGACTGCGGCCTGGACTTGGATCGCGACGGCGGCCCCTTGAAACCGCGTCCTCGAAAGGGCGAGACCCGGCCAGTGAGCAATGTCGGCGACGGGCTTCGCGCCTCCGGCGAAGCGGGCCTCGATTCCGCGATGATCACGAAACTGGATCGGCGGTGCGCCCTCGAGGAGGACGCCGTGGATGGCGCGAGTTTGTACGGCTCGGGTGCACGCGGCGGCGGCGGCGGTACCGCGGTCGGCGACAGGTAGTTGTTCCCGTCGGGTGCCGCGAGCACCCGGAACGGAGGCGGTCGTTGAGCATGGCCGTCGTCGAGCCGCCTCATCCTTTCGAGGCCCCGAAGCTGTAACCCGAAAATCAGAACAGTTTCTTTTTAATACAACACTATCGTCGTTGTCAATGAACCCCTACTGTACTACCTGAACACTAGATTGCCGGATGTTGAGTATATACCTATTTTATCTGAAACGAGTCAATTTGGCCCAAACATCAAAATTGAATTTTTTTTTAGTTGTTTTTAAAATACATTTTCCGCACATTTTTTTATTACATTTAGCACAGACGCTCCGGCAATCTAATGTTAATAAATCAATCATAATTATTAAAATTAGATTTCTAGACACATCATTTACGTTTATAGTTTTGTATATTATTATATAAGTATTTCTAGATGTATTTTCACAATCGTCATGAGATGTAGTAGTTAATTTAATAAAAATGAGAAACAACTTATAGTAAATTATATTGAAATAAATATATAATTAACATCTGTACACTTTTGTGTCATATGAGTTGGATACTTTGTTATGCAATAAACTAATACATTCATAATATTTTTCAGATAATTTAAAATAAAACCATTCATGTACACTACGGAAAGCTCGTACAATCGTAGATGTAGTATATGTTTTTAAATATTAGCATTATCCATATTCCAAAATTTCTTACTAAAACAGTCTAGTTTGTATGCATCCAATTTCCTTATCTGTCTTAGTTCTCCTACGCTTTCCTTATTTGTGTTACATCTGTGTACGTTGTTCCGGCATCATTTACACTCTACACAATCGTGATTCAGTGTCCCAACGGGCCAATGTACGGCAAAGTAGTTTTCGTTCCCAACTTTATAATTCCAGCTACCTAAGCAATATTTGCCATGATATCGTGCTATCGCTCGCTCAAACCAAACTTTCTAGTCTTTTTTGCCGCGATAATAACACCTCCATGCGACGAAAATTCTATATACACGACGCTGAACACTTTAATAGCAGCCAGGCAAATTATGTAAGACATTTTGCAATCACCTTTTTTGTGTCATTTTAGCAGTATTAATTCTATTTTTTTATTCGAGCACCGAACACGTTATTTTGTTCGACTATCATCTATAATAATTTAATAATTATATCATATGCTGCGTCTCTCTTCGCCTTATCACGGTAATCTTTAAATTTAACACAACAGAGATATGAGTGACTTTGAATAAAATCTTTAAACAATTGATATACATGTTCCCTTTTACTAGTGCAAGCCCGGGTTGTAGAAGAACGCATAATTGGAACTCAATCAATTTTCAAGCCGCTCATCCTTTCGAGGCCATCTTTTTGAGGCTTACAATTTAAATGCTTGTGCAAATTTATCATACGTACGTTCAAGTGTGCTTATATACAAGAAGATTTATCATACATGCTTGTCAAGTTTGCAGTTACGTATGAAACCTCGTTTATACGTTCATGAAGTTACATTATTTTTGAATGATTTAATTATCAATGTATAAAGAAAGTTACGGTACCTCGAGTCCTACATGCAGACGACCAGGATACGGCGCACGCCAAAATACGTTCTCGCTCTCACCTGAAACATAAAAATTGCATCTAAAAACAAACTAACGAACATTCCCATTAAAAGCTAATGGAATCTTAGTTTATGCAAATTTTAAATTTGCATAATGAAAAACTACAATCATGAATAACTTGCAAGCCCGGGTTGTAGAAGAACGCATAATTGGAACTCAATCAATTTTCAAGCCGCTCATCCTTTCGAGGCCATCTTTTTGAGGCTTACAATTTAAATGCTTGTGCAAATTTATCATACGTACGTTCAAGTGTGCTTATATACAAGAAGATTTATCATACATGCTTGTCAAGTTTGCAGTTACGTATGAAACCTCGTTTATACGTTCATGAAGTTACATTATTTTTGAATGATTTAATTATCAATGTATAAAGAAAGTTACGGTACCTCGAGTCCTACATGCAGACGACCAGGATACGGCGCACGCCAAAATACGTTCTCGCTCTCACCTGAAACATAAAAATTGCATCTAAAAACAAACTAACGAACATTCCCATTAAAAGCTAATGGAATCTTAGTTTATGCAAATTTTAAATTTGCATAATGAAAAACTACAATCATGAATAACAGTCAAATGTGCTAATCACAAAATCTGTTCTAATAATATAAAATAAGGAAAATAGTTGTGTAGGTGCAGAACCATTAATGACGCGGTGACAAATTCTTTTGATAATTTATTGAGTGACCTTTGACTCAAATTAAATATATTATACAAGATTGATCTTATCTAAGATTGTGTTATACACTGAATAATAGATACGATGTAACAAGTGACTTCCTTTCAGATAATAATAAATAAGTTCGCCTTCAGAATTGTAATTTATACCAGTTGTAATGGACGTCAATTGTAAATTTGAGAGCTTATGAAATACTGTTTTATTAGCGAGCAAACAATAGTCAAATTACAACTGCAGCGAAACAACCACGCGTTCTGCACGGTTACGCGAGAACAAAAACTGCCTTTGGTCCCCGGAAGCGGTTGCAAAAAGCGTTCCCTGAATCATTCTATCCGCCCGGCTCCTTCTAAAGCCTTCTGGTCTGTTTCTACTCCTTTCTCCGGTCCGCTTTCGGATCAGATTGAAGCGCAGCCTGGCAATTAGGCGAGGGCTGCAACATCCGTTATTATTCGTCGACTGTTGCAGTAATTATTCACTCTAGTTCCAACGGGTCCTGCCTGTCGGCCGAACACCGAGCCTCCGCGCATTTTATTCACGCTCTCATAGCTGGGAACGGCCGGCTCGATCGCACGATGCTTAGCTTATTACCGTGACGCTGATGAACTACATTCTTCGCGTACATGTTCCTCAATCACTTCCCGTGCACGCGGTTTTTTTTTTCATTTCTATCGTTTCTGTATGATTATACAAAAAAACAGAATGGATGATAACGACGACAAAGTCCTCCTGCGATAGTTGTCGTTAGGAAACCAGAAGTTTCCTTAAAGATTCTTGAATATTTTTAATAAACGTCTGTTAAGTTGCAAATTTTTTCAGACATTCCATTATTTACTTGGAGACGTTGTCTCGAGAAACTGCATCATTTCGAGCATACAATTATGTTATATTTTTTTACTTCACTCGATGCACTATCATTTTTTACACACTTCTCCTTGCTTCGTAAGGAAATCCTTTTAAAAACAGGCATTATTATACTGCATGAATTATGTAATCTCTTCGTAGTGATAGGAAAAAAAAAAATTATGCACGTTATAGAAGAATAATTTGATTCGTGTTTACAGTTTTATTCCGAATAATAACGAGCGAAACACGCGGAGAAATGGGTCAACGGAATGTTACGAAGCGGTCATTCGGCGAGTTTATTATCACGATAAATCTTCTCTGATGATTTCGCTGCTACTATGTTCTTAACATACATTCCGTTATAAGTAACTACGATAACCAAGCAATAATTCTGTACCTCAGCTACAGTCTAATTTTTTAAGTTATTAGTCTCCTGACGATTCTTCCATATTGACGACTGTTTCGTAACAGTTTGAGTACAGTTTATTTAAATTTGTATTTTAATCACTCTTTATTCACTATTATAAATAATCACTCTCGTAACGCAGAGAATTCAATTCATAGAAATCCGTAACATAACATAAGAATCAATTCACATAATTGTATTAACAATCCATGAATGCTGTGATTATGCGTATACACATGTTGTAGTGGACACTTTAGTGAAGCACTTATTTTTAATTTGTCACATGTAGAGAAACACAGTACTTATAAAATCAATGGAAAATTGCATTTTTACTTATGACGTACTGTAAAAAGAATCAGAATAATCACAGAAGCAAGGCTGGGAGTCCAAGTGCCATCCGGGGTGAACGAAGGATCTTGTAGACGTTCTCCATGCCGATGGTGTCCGAAGTATCTGCATCGCGTCCAATGACATCCCACGAGTCTTCGCCGACTGGACACGGTGCGATCGATGCAATGATCAGCATGAAAAACCGACGTGGAAGACAAGATCTCGTGGCCGAAATGTGATTCACGATTGCACGCCTCGCCAACCCGAGTTGATATACAGTGGCCCGTTTGCGTTTCGAATTAATGGACAGACCAACAACTGCGCGTATGTAGTGTTACTACGTAAATGCTATGTTTCTTGAAAATTATTGCACGCTTTCTAGAAATCTGTCTCCCGTGAATCAGACAAGGCTATCTCCTACCAGATATGCCTTTTTCACTTCAGCACGAAAGAAGATTGTGGAGGTGGAAAGAAATTTTGTATAAAAGAAATTTCTTCATTTAGTTCAATTATTTTATGTAGAATATGAATAGAAATNAGAGCACTAATAAACACATAATAGGAATTTTGAAATATAATAATGAATTCTATTTGAAATTGAATTAAATAAAAGAAATTACAACATATTCACATGTGTAACTGTGATATTTTTATGAATAGAACACTTTCATTCGATTTATCCAATATAACATTGAGTGCGATGCAAATGCTAAAAAAAGAAAATACTTAACATGAAGCACAGTTATTCCAGAAATTCCAGTAATTAAATTACGTTATGAGGAATTCACTGGACAGATCTAAACGTGTAAACCGAAGCAAATATACCATATAAAAGTGTATAAAGCTATTCGAATTTAGATAAAAATTAACCATACAATAATAGTAATGAATGTAACCATGTATGATGACGGCTAACTCTTAATCATGTAGAATAATGCAATGCAGCGGGAGTTGTTGAAAAAGATTCATTTGTGACCTTGACATCATGAAAACTACACATGAGATACAAATGTGCAGGAGCACGTGATGGACGATTTTCCAGGCGCATTTATATGCACCGTGCACTCTATCTAATTGCAATCAAGAGTTGAGAATGCGGTGAAAGCGAGAGGGATTGTAACTACTATTTACTTCTTACGACTAATCTCCTTATAGTAACAGTAATCAAGTTCTCTTGTAATAACACATTCTGAATGAAAATAGAAAATGAACGAAAGAAAATGCATAAATTAATCTATCAATTAAATGCATTTTACTCAAGCCTTGATTGTAAATAAGCTATTTTAGGAAATATGACTTCATTATTTCATTTCATACTACAATTAATCTAAATTATTTAATTAAATGCGTAGACAACGTAAAGTTTGTCAGAGATTACTCTATTAATTAGCTCTTTAATCAAACAACACGTGATTGCAGAGAGAGAAACGTCTCTCCGCTCGGATTCGCCTCATTTCTATGGCAACTTAACACTTGTCAGCATAATAGGGCTGGTTTAACGAGACCCGGCTGAAATCCATCACCCACGAGATCGACGTTATAAATAACGATTTAGCGGCGATGAGCCGAGGCGAAGCAGCACGTGTACGTCACTTTTAATTAGCACCCGTTACGCAATTGCGTTTAATTAACAGCCGCTTTTCAGGCGAGCTCGCAGCTTTACTTATTTATCGCGCTCACGGTCTCTAACCGCTGAACTGGGGCCACTCCAAATTCAGGATTTCTTATTTCTTTAGAGAAATCGTATACTTAACAGCAAAGCTCATTAATCCTCAATTAAGATCACAAATGCCAACTAATTTTTACTATTTTTGATCTCTGCGGTTTTTCGTTCATGTTCGTTAAATTAATTCAGTGAAGGAATATAAAAGATTCATGGAAGTATAGTAATACATGTGTCTGTAACTGTGACAGTGAATGACTAGAAAGAATTAAAAATCCTTCGGTCGTTAATAATACACGATTAATTAGTAATTTCCTGTTTATGACCTAGTTGATGATGACAACAGGATGTTGCTTTCACATTTGATTCGAATTCGATACCCAGAGACTTCAATTTAGGTGTCAATCAGAGAGGGATGATGGGGAATCAGTGTGCCGTTGAAGAGAATGCAAAACGTTGGAATCGGTTTCCCTGCGAGAGTTCAACGGCCTCTCGTATGCTCTTCTGTATAGGTAAGCACATTATATACCTGTGTGTTCCGTCGGCCAAGGAAGTTGCGCCGCGGCCGGCGTAACGATCATGTAATAGCTGATTATTTCGTGGGGCAGTCGAGCAGGAACCGGCGAATTAATTGTTTGTTTCGCGAATAGACGGCCGCGCAACGAGCAACTGTTCGTTTTGTTCTCCCGTGAATGTTTGCATGGATGCATCATTGTTATCCGGACGTCGCATGTTGTAATGTCTCTTGGTTACAACAGTTTGTTTCTTTTTCAAGAATAGAAACCCATTAAACACTCTGATTGTGTTCGAGGAATGAAGAGAGGATATACCAGGGAATTTCTTTTTATTTATTGAAAGGAAACTTCAATCGAGAACGATTCGAATGATTGAAAATCAGTTATATCATTAATAAAGAAGTTTTAGTTCTAAACTAAAAAAGTGTAAGGCATTTAGTAAAAAAGGAAGAACACGTTTCCAAAATAGAATAGATAGAATTTTAAGACGCTGTTTTTAACATCAAACGACATTACGAGCGTCAAGTAAGGGACGGAAGAAAGCTTCCCCGATGCGGTAAAATTTCATACAACACTGTATGCGTAATTGAAAATCGATGGAAATTGCAGCCGGGATCGCAAAGAATTTTCGCGGAGGTGAAATTATACGTCAACGCGTAGCTTCATTACAGGTATTACTTATTCTACTCACCACATCGACGAAGTGTTACAAGACCTGTTATCGCCTAAATGTTAATCTCGAGACGCACGATCGCAGCTTACTTAAAACGGTAAATTTCGATGTACTACGAGTTACATATTGCTGCTTTTTTCCCCTCTTACTGTTTCTGGTTCATATTTTTTTTTTTATTGGACGAAAACAATCAAACGTAACATTACACACAGGCTCGTAGGGAACTTATTGCGTGCGACTGCATGTCGTTCGCTTTAATTCATACCGGGCCTCGCCGATTCGTTCTTAACCATTGTGTTCGTTGACAATTGTCATCGATCAAAACTGAAAATACAAGCATCCATACATACGTATGTATTAACTCCACGGTGCCGTGAACAAAACAAAGAGCTGCTAAATAAAGTTCTTGTATGTAAAAAATCTGTTAAAGACATGAACATTGATCAATTACGTTGACTATTACTCAAAGCGAAAAATATGTAATTTCTTTCTATTAAACCAAAGTTTTATGCAGAAACGAATTCTTGCGAATATTTAAAAAAAAATACGTATTTCACGTTTTAAGTATTAAATCGTTGTTTACTATTGTACATTATATACGTATTTTGCATGTATTATTTCTCATGCAATCATTCTATAAATTAAAAAAAAATTACAGCAAGTAGCAGTAGATAATCTACTACTATAAAATTCTGCTTCAAAATAATTACAGGCGACGTATCGTTTGAACGAAAAGGAAGGAAATTCCGTAGGATTTTTCCTGCCTAAGTGGAACAGTCCGACTTTTATCGATCTGATTCAAATCCGTCCACGATAATCGCCACGAGGATGGCGCGCGAATTTTTCTTTCATTAAGAATCAGAAAACAAGATTCGCGACACTCTCATCTCACAGTTGAACCAGCTCATTTAGAGTACTCCAATTCATTTTTCAATTCATATTTCCAATTATATAAAGAAATGAAAGATTTGATCAAAATGTGAGTGACGAAAATTATAGTCATATAATTATAAGTCTTCGGGGCAAACAATTAATACAAGTCAAAGTGGTTGTTACAACAATCACGCTGACCTCGCAACAGATGTTATCCAGTAAGACGAGAACAAAACATGACCCATGAAATTTCAAATACCTACGTACGTTTTCGTGTACCAGTCACGAGAACAGCTTACGCGAATATCATTGTTCTATAAAAAATCTAAAAAACCGATTACATTATTGCTTGAAGAACTCCCCTGAGGAAATTATTCTGAAGGAATGATTCATGAAATGAACCAAGATTGAACTCTTTAACATACTTGTCAGTAAAAAATATATTACTCCTATTCTTGTATTCCTGTTGAGGTAAAAAGTTCCGTTTTTTTAGCTAGATCTCCAACTAATTTGATTGAACACTTTGTAAATCAAAATAAAATGAGATCTATAAGATTGTCCCCGAACGAAACTAAAACTTCATATTCCATTTCACTGAAAGCTCTACAAAGCTTCCTATACATACGTATATAGCTACAGCTACCCTCTCAGTCCTTAATGTTTGCTCACTAGATTCTATCTCGTTTGCTTTCAAAGAACTCAGAGAGCTTTCCAAAATCATTTTATATTTCTCCAGTCACCTGGCCAACGACGACATTCACGATGATCATCTGATTTTTAAATGAATTCCACGTGAAGGAAACCGAGTCCAACAAAGTGGCATCGCGCGAAGGGCCACGTCTTACCTGGCTACCAGGTGGACAGCGAAGCTGAGTCGCCGGGCAAGGTGCATTTACGAAGGTGCTAGCCTCGAGGAAGCGTCGTTGGTCGGCATCGATGTGCCCGCGGCGTTGGTCCGCGTCTTCGCGTGAGCACGAACGCGTCCTTACTGCCGCGGGGTTGCCCGGCACGGCTCGACCGTTTCGTTTCGAGAAAGCGAGGGTACGAACTGGTCACTCGCGAGGCGCTGGCGCGATGACCAACCATCGTCGAAACGTGGTTAACCCATTTGCATTATTAGCGTGTATATATGCAAAATTTTTCTGGTCATTATCACCGAAGTAGTTATACAGAATTATCCAGTGTGGACTACCTCTTCAAATTATTCTTTATTTATTGATTTTATCTAAGAAAATGAATATTACAAACAATTGATCATTTCAAATGGTTCTTATTGACTCACACCTTGTCTGTATACACATGTACATATACTTGTAGTGCTAATCGCTTGTTGCTATATTATATGAAAATTCTGTCTCCTATCACTTTTCTTATGATGAATTTATTGTGACTTACAATTCATTTCACTGATCGTTCATTGCAGATTTGAACATATTTTCTATTATATATCTTTTGTATAATTTTTTATAATGTGCCCAATTGTAATATTTGAATTACACGTGATAAGAACACTCCAGCTTCTCAAATGTATAAATAATTACATACGACAGAATATAGTTTAAACATAAAATTTACTACTTTATACGTGGTCGATAGTTTGCAAACTGCATTGCATAAAGTAAAAATTGGAAGTATATAGTATAAACCAGGTCTGTTTCTAATTTTCTTACATAATATCGATCGGTGAACAAAGCGTAGCCGCTTGTCCTCCCACACACCGAATAACGTACACCGCGAGAAGTGTTGGACGGCACTTACGGGACTAGACAACGTTCACACGGATACGATCGGTTATATCGGTCTGGATACGCGTTTAGTTCGTACGAGAGGGTTCTATATCCACGAAGCCGGGCGAGGCCATTCACTCATTCGGTAGGCCGAGCTAGATACTGCTCTAGGATCCAAATTATTGGAACATTAGCTTGATTGAAGCGAGCTGGGCTCGGCCGACGGCCACCGATGCGATCGTACGATCGATTCGCACTGTGCATGTGTGTTATCCAACAGCGTAGACACATACGAACGAAAGTTACGGCAGTAACGATTGCGGCAAATTAACGTAGCTAGAATTCACATTAAAATCAAATTTGCTAGCGAGTTACTGTACATGAAATCGTCGCCTCGTAGGAAGAAGGGAAAACAATTCCTGCTTTATGACATTTAAAACACTTATACTAAGTCAATACGACGGACGACAAACAATTAAAATGTTTTATTCAGCCAATATCTACGGTTTAATCAAATACGATAGAAATATTTTAATCGGCAAAATATTGTTCATTAAATATATGTATAAATTGCAATGACGAACCATTAGTTGAATTAAATACTCTTTCCCAATATTATAAAGTTCTTATATTAATTATAATATATTAAGTATCAACGGTCTAGTAATAAATAAATATTTTTAAACACAGTGTTTATTCGGTTGTATATGTACAGTTTGTAATCATCGTTACATATGGTACATTCGACTTCGAGTTGAATGAGTAACTGTTCCTTTACTATGGGAAATAATACCGTGGGAAATTCAAAGCAGATCAGTACGTTAAGTCCGCTGTGTATCCTAAATCATTACCGAGATCCATTCGCCGATCCATTCTCGATGGTTGAAGCTGAATTCAGTTTACTTGCTTGTTTAATCCTCGAGACAAGTCCTCGGAGTTTAAATAACGTAACAGACATAGTTGAGAAAATCGAAGACGTTTCATTCTTCTCATCCATCTGTTTTACTATGTATCCCGACACACGCATCTCGTCTGTCGTCGTCGACGAAATGAATCGTAGCGAAACACGCGCTTCTGCGAACCAAATCACAAGGTACGGTCGCAAGTCACAATCTTGAAGGAGCGACTCGACGAAACACGGTGAGCCTGTTTGTTGTCAACCTCTGGCGTTGGGACGTGCTGCAAAACCTTTGGCATTTTTATAATGTTTAATTTTCTTCTAACAATTCTTTGTGGAAGCGTAATAGATGAACTAAATGAGTTAGATAAATTGTACAGTTTACTTATTACGATAGCGCGTGAAAAATGGGTACTTCAGAAATGTTAGCTTAATAAAACTTAAAATTAAATTGTTTTAACTCCTCGATGAGTAGAATAACTAATTTGCGAGTGCAAAGGCTGTAATTTTAAGATTAACAAGCACGGTATATTGAGCACAGAATGATTCCTAAGGTACCATTTTTTTTCACGATTCTGTATAACAATGTCGGTTTACCAACTGAATTTGTAGCCGCCACCTTGAAGAGACATTACTTCACC
Source organism: Ceratina calcarata (assembly GCF_001652005.2). Taxonomy (NCBI): domain Eukaryota; kingdom Metazoa; phylum Arthropoda; class Insecta; order Hymenoptera; family Apidae; genus Ceratina; species Ceratina calcarata. The sequence goes on from NW_017155517.1 coordinate 658,984, forward strand.
GGTGGTAAATTGAAATCGACGGAAATATACTTGACGCTGTTAATCGATATTTTTCATTGCTCTTCGTACGTCCAGTATTCTTGAGCACCGATGTATATGTCGTACATAATTAACAGTCGTTAACTCAAAACGCGTTCCACTTAACGATTCACGATAAAAATCAGCGTTTCGGGAAAGCGCGTGCAAATTTCATTTGTAAATTTCATCGCTCTCAGGCTTTCTGCCTCTATATACAGTCTGAAAGTACTGTCTTCCCCATTTTATTTAGCTCGAAGGACTTTCTTTGCTTTTTTAGTATGCATATTGGGTATATACATTTTCGCGTAATTTTATAACTGTAACGCGTTATCCGCAACCCGTTGGTTGCTTTAATTTTAAATAGTAATTCATGAAGTTACTGCATACAAATCTTTATTGAAGGATACGAAATAGGAAATGAAAAAATGTAGGAATATCATTTTACGATGGCGTTTGCATACGTTTGACATGAAACGTAATACTGTCTTATTTTGGCAAAATGTACGTACGTATCACCCACAAAATCATCAATCTTTTATTCAACCATTCGGCTGAAGAAAATCATTATTATAACACGTATAATTATTAAAGTGGCTGCTATGAATGATGTTTCTTCGTGAGGCCACTATGGATTAGAATTTATCTTCATTAGAAACTATGCTTGCAATACTGATCGATTCATAATCATTCATATTAATTTGTAAAAGTACAGTATATAGGATAATTTCGAAGTAACTGTTATTGACCTAAGGAAACGCTAAAAGACTCGATTAAAACGAGCATTAAAGTATACATCTCTGCCATTCTTATCCGTTAGATTATTTCCCGTTTTACGAGATCAATTTTAATCTAATCCATCTTAAAACATCGAAATCGAGTAAGGATAACGATCCGTCTCGACTAATATTTTCTTCTTAATTAATGCTTCGTTCTCTATTAAATGTTTTAGGCATACAAATACACTTGTACAAATACATGCAAAAGAATATGGATAAATTTGCACTATAACACATTAATTCAAGCAATACGTTAAACAAATACTAAACGTATTAATTTCTCAACTTTGGTACCGTGATTGCTGCTTAACACAGATATAATAATCTTTTCGCGAAACAAATAAATTATTATGCTAATCGTTCCCCGCGTGATGTTCACTTAAGGATGCATTGACTATACAGTCAATTCCAAAAGTTTATGTACCTTAGAAAAACGCATTTCCTATAATTAAAAAGAAATCAGACGTCGGAAGAATAATGCTAATAATAAATAGCTACGTGCTAAAAAGTATAGAAGGAAATATCCAATTAAGTATTGACTCTGACGAAAATTTTTTTTTTCAAAATTGCAAGAAATGCTTCAAATAAAAGTTGTTTTTCTTCTAACTTCGCTATTTAATGAATTACGTATGATTATTTGGCATTTTATTGATGTTGGCAAAATCCGACCATCCCAGCGTCGAAACGGCGAACTTTTGGCAAAAAATTTCATTTTTCCTTAATTACTTCTAAACCGTTGAATCTACGGGAAAATTGTATAGGACCTTTCTTGTAGAGGACGACGAGATCTACAATTTCTGTATAGAAGTTTTTCGGTAGCATTAATATTTAAAGAG
>NW_017155517.1:661073-668586 GCF_001652005.2 Ceratina calcarata
CTGTATAGCCAATACATCCTTAAAATTCGTTTCACGCTAACGAGTAAAGAATTGATGTTCCTAAAACATTTTATGCACGTAAAATGTCTCCTAAAATAATTAGATCAATCATAATATTGTCATTAACTATATTTTGTCACACCTGCGCAAGCACGCAAGTCAATTATACTATATAGTATTAATATCATTCTATCGCCTATATACAACTCTCAAAAATGAAGCTCCGAAGTTTACGCGTTAGTGCTGTTGACTACTAATATTATAGTCGTTTCGTATCAAATGAATTTTAAAAGATGTTACTTCGCAACGCAAAATATTCGCATTAAACTGGCCGTAGACGTAATTGCAAGATTGAAAAGCATGCATGATCAATCTTTTTATACAAGCACACTTGAACGTTTACATGATAAATTCGCAAGCGTTTTAATTGTACAAGCGGCTTGAAAACTGATTGAGTTTCAATTATGCATGCGTGTAGAAGCGGCGCTTGCACAAGCAAAACGGAACGTATGGTTGAAAATTGTATGCAAGCCTACAAAAACGCCCATGCTGCGGCATATTAAATCTAAAGATTACCTTGATAAGGTGCAGAGGGAAACTATATTAATAAAAAGATATAGATTAATTGAACCTAACGCCGATAAGGATTCAGCTGTGAAAAACATGAGTTTAGAACTTAGCTAGAATTGAATTCTTTTTTCGCGTTTTCATCTTGTAAATAAGGGTAGAAGCAGTCAAAGTAAGTGTATTGCCGCCCGAAGTCGACGCTTGTTCAGGCAAACTTGTACCATGTGGTGGCAAAGATAAATTGTCCGTGTTTGTATAAAAAGATTAATCATGCATCCTTGGGAAGCTTACAGTTACGTCTGTAGCCACCTTTATGTGACTTCTAGTCATTGGAAGTAGTAGCACGCACTAATGTGTATATGTACTGCATTTTACGAACATATATGTGTGTTTATGTATACTGTTCCGCGTTCTCATATTCTGCTAACAAATTTCCGATAAATACATATTGTCTCGTTTGAATACACGTGAACGCAACTCCTCCCATAATATTTAAATCGCAGTAACAAGAATAAAGGTTTAGTCTTCTAATTTGTTTCCGATCTAGGCAATAGATCTGTACAAACTGTAGAGAATCGAAAGAAACAAAAAGAAGGTGAACTGATGGTGCCTTTTGCAAAAACATTTTAATATCATTTAACAGAGATCTAATCGATGTTTCTAGTTATGGCTGCAATTAACATTACACAGATTTTGATTACAAAATAATTTGCTAAAGTAACTGCTAAATAATTCATGTATCCAGCAATATTGCATGATTGCTGTGAAACTAATCCGTACTACTACCACAGCTATACAATACAAATCAAATGAATATAATCCTATATCTGGCAATATCTGCAGTGATATTTACGATGTTTTTTCCTAAGCTAGTGATGTCGGTACAGCCTTTAGTTTCACATTAGTTACAAAAAATAATGCTCTGTTATCTTTAAAGGAACTCCCTGCTGAAATAGTAATAACTTCTGTTTTCTTTTAAACTATCTGCTGGTATACTTTACATTTTTGATCCCGTCTTATCGTGGCTCTTTTGCAGCCTCTTGTGATCCTTCCTATACTTTTCAATCGTTAAATCCGCATTATCCGTGCTCGATAAACTTAACGCGATAGGGTCTAAACTCGCTGCAAGTTTCAAATAAGTCTCCTCCATTTCTTTCGTGATCTTGACGTCATATTCGAATACACTGTCCATTTTTTTCGAAAATTTGGGCAATACTTTTTGTTCTTCAAGCGGCACGTCGAAAGATATCAAGTCTTTCTCTTTCTCTGATTCAGTATTATTTACATCCGATGAAAAATTATTTACATCATTGCTTGAATTTCTCCCGCCCTCCTCCAACTCTTGATCGTTTTTACATTTACTTTCTGAAGAATCGGAAAATGCTCGATTGCTTTCGTTTAACTTGGACTTCGTTTGCGAATCATCTAAATATATCAACGACGAGCTTTTGTCTTTTACGTTCTCGTTAGGCTTTATCTCCGCGTAACTAGGTTCAGAATTGTCCATGTGAACCGAAGACTGAACCCATTCGGCTACTCTTTGCAACTGATTATTGTCGTGCATTAGCATCGGTGAATTTTCTTCGCTGCTCGTTGAAATTGATTTATCAGATCCCGATCGAGACAATTTCTTCGAATGAACTAACGCGGTATTTAGTTTACTATTTCCACTAGTGTATAATACAGTTTTATAATGTCCAGCATTATCTAAGAGGATATTCTTCGATCCGGGTGTGACTCTTACGAGGCAGTTCCTCGGACCGCTGATCCTGTTCTGAGTATTAGGTTTTGAACTAACGGCACTGTGCAAACGCATCCCGGTCGATTGGACAACATCGCTAGAACTACTGGAAGGATCGGAAGTCGAGATTACTATGCTATCGCTACTGAAACTTGGACTGGTGGCCACTTCCATTTGCCCAGAATCATTTTGATTTGTAACACTGTCGATGTTCTTGACCTCTATCAAAGTCAATTGCGCTGGATGGTGTTTCTCTTGGGCAGATCTATCGTTCTTCCAAATTCTATCGTTAATTACGTCGATCTCTATATCGCTGTTAATTTTCTCTTTGCCCTCTTTCGTGTTAATCTGCGACTTCAATTTGGTCCATTCGTTCTTCCATAATCTATCATTAATTATATCAATATGACTCTGTTCTCTTCCACCGATATTATTTTTAGAATTCTCAGAAACTACGTGACTACAGTTAGAGGATTTCTTCTCCGATTTGTTCCAAGAATTTGTGTTTCTGCTATCGAGTTGGAGTTCACATTTTTTATTTAGTTTCGTCTGTTTCCCTTTGTCAAAATTCATTTTACTCATAAACGCATCGGTCACCTTTTGAGGTACCATCTGCTTAGCCGTGTTCTCATGTTGATTTTGAAATGTATTTTCAAATTGTGGATCGTTACGACGAATTAAGGTTTTTTTGTTAGTCTTCACGTTAACACTCGCTCGACCATCCTCTTTCAAATTGTCTACAATTTTACCATTTCTATTTGTAAATTTATCCTTTATACACAACTGCTGATGGTTACCATGTCTTGCGCAACTGTTCTGAAATTTTTCTTTGCATGCAATATTTTCATTTACTTCGTGGTAAGCTACGTGTAGTACAGTGTTTTGACTTTCTTTATTTTGGCAATTTTTTTCAATGTTCTTTAAATTATCAGAATGTTTCTGCACGCTTTGAGCGCGCTTCATCGTACACTCATTGCAAGAGAAAACATCTGGCACGCCAGTTTGCGTTTCAGCATCAATCGTTAAAATACTTCGGTGACAAGTACAGGTATCGCAATGCTTTCCGAATATTCTCTCTTTCTCTCTATCTTCCAAAACCTTAGCCATTATAGCGGCTGAAACTATGTCGACCGGCGGCTTCGATTCATCTATGTCATCGTCATCTTTGTCAACTGTAGACTTGGTCACGTTATAGACCATTGCCGTTGGAGGAAATGTTGAAATTGGTACTGTAATACTTTTTACATCAGGGGGTGAGACATCACTGGGATGTTTCTTCTGTGCAACATAGGTTCTAACTTTGGCTTGTACCTCAGAAGGTAACTAAAACAAACAACTATATTTTAAAATATTTCTTCATATTATAACAATTACTCTATACATTACATAATATAAATAACTTACGGAATCATATTTTTGTCCAACAAAATTAGAAGGTTTACACTGAAGGAGTTGTATTGCCAAGTTTACATCATTTCTATATTTTTCCTGAAATAAATAACATATTTATAAATATTTTTTATCTTCGAAATATTTTATATGTGGAACATACATTATCTTGAGTTAAACGGTGTATAGTACAGTTTGCATCAGCTAGCCTATGAGATAATGTAGCAATATCCTTAGTAAATGCACTTTTCTCTGTTTCACATTTATCTACAATCCTCAACAATTTATCCTCAAGATTTTGATTTACTCTTTGAACACGTTTGTGAGCTTCGTGCAATCTTGAATATTTTTCCTGCCAGATTGAAAGTTCCTCCTTCATGGAGGCCAGCTCTCCATTCGGAAACTTTTCAGCTTCACTCAAAAACTGTGTTTCCATTGTTACAATGTGATTGTCCCTTTCTATTAGACGTTGACGTAAATTCTCTATCTCTACATGCAAATGCATGTCCCCGTGTTGCTCATGATTGCAACTTGTACACTTGCAGCCACATTGCTAGAATAAATAATCATAAACAAACTATGTTCACATATGGCAAAAAAGGCTAATTCAAAGTTTGAGGTCAGTCAAACGCCAACGCTAATATTTGCAAAGACTAATATCATTTCAATATGTGTTATATTTTATCAATTGTTGTAAGATTAATTGAAATCTTCAATTTTCTTTTGTCATTGTTAGCATACGTACCTTACATTTTTCAGCCATTGTGTAATACACAAATTATAGTAAAAATTCCGAAAAAATATTTACGAATAACGAGACTTCGAAATTGGAGCCTCATAACCCTGTTGTTCAATACGAACTAGAAATATGGACAGCTTTTACACGTTTCAACGTTATCTATTTCCTCATAACATCGTCATCTTCCTCGGCTGCCAGTCCGATAAAGGTCGTCTTTTATGGAATCGTTAACGCTTAATAAAATATTGTTGCGATTAACTTCGTATTGACAGATTGTAAAGTTCTCTGTCGTCTGCCATGTATCCAGCTTCCACAAAGTAATTCGATCGTCGATCCAAATGTTAATCACAATCGTCTTTCAATGTTTTAACGAATACATCGCATTACTTTATTACTATTTTATGTTACGTTAGTAATTTACTAATAACAAATAGCAATTAAGAGGTACAAAGGAATATTTAAAAAAAAACTTGCAGTAATGGAAATCGTACTTAATGTAACACTCCAAGATGGCCAATAGAACATTACAGAAAAAGATTTGCACTTTTTATTGGATATCATAAGTACATGCAATTGTGACTAATATAATTAAATGCAGAATATTAAGAATAAAAGTTTCGTCCGTTTAGTTGATTTAACAATTAGCCAATAAAATAATAATTTTGTAAGAAAGAGTATGTATCCCATAAAGCTTGGAAATCGAATTAAGGTGGAAATCAAGATCGTCATTTAAATTCGACAGATGACATTCGCATGTCATGAAATATTGAAAAATGAATTCAAAAGATGAGTATTTGTAAAGGTCATTCAATTGTACTAGAAGAAAATAAAAATGAAAACACTAATTAACAAATTCATCTATCGAATGTAAGATTAATAAAACTGATGAGTAATATTAATAATTGAACTGATTAAACAGATAATTACTTTCATTCCGTCGAACTGTACGTACAGCGTAGTACTTTTATTTTATCAATTATATGTAGTGAATAAATCGTTTATATGATATAAAATTACGATTATATGGATACGTTAACGCTTAAGTAGCAATATGAATCATTTTTTGAAGAGAATATCAAGCATTCCGTAAGATCAGTTATTTTTGTACAATAAAGAACGATTCGGATGATTTCACTTATCGCAGATCCTTCCAACCTTCGCCAAATTCAAGGTGGACTACAATGAGTCATTTGCAAAAAAGATTGCAGTTGTATAGTTGCACCTTGAATCTTTTAAGATACTTATACGGCATTACTTTTGTAACTGACAGATTGTAAAGTTCTCTGTCGTCTGCCATGTATCCAGCTTCCACAAAGTAATTCGATCGTCGATCCAAATGTTAATCACAATCGTCTTTCAATGTTTTAACGAATACATCGCATTACTTTATTACTATTTTATGTTACGTTAGTAATTTACTAATAACAAATAGCAATTAAGAGGTACAAAGGAATATTTAAAAAAAAACTTGCAGTAATGGAAATCGTACTTAATGTAACACTCCAAGATGGCCAATAGAACATTACAGAAAAAGATTTGCACTTTTTATTGGATATCATAAGTACATGCAATTGTGACTAATATAATTAAATGCAGAATATTAAGAATAAAAGTTTCGTCCGTTTAGTTGATTTAACAATTAGCCAATAAAATAATAATTTTGTAAGAAAGAGTATGTATCCCATAAAGCTTGGAAATCGAATTAAGGTGGAAATCAAGATCGTCATTTAAATTCGACAGATGACATTCGCATGTCATGAAATATTGAAAAATGAATTCAAAAGATGAGTATTTGTAAAGGTCATTCAATTGTACTAGAAGAAAATAAAAATGAAAACACTAATTAACAAATTCATCTATCGAATGTAAGATTAATAAAACTGATGAGTAATATTAATAATTGAACTGATTAAACAGATAATTACTTTCATTCCGTCGAACTGTACGTACAGCGTAGTACTTTTATTTTATCAATTATATGTAGTGAATAAATCGTTTATATGATATAAAATTACGATTATATGGATACGTTAACGCTTAAGTAGCAATATGAATCATTTTTTGAAGAGAATATCAAGCATTCCGTAAGATCAGTTATTTTTGTACAATAAAGAACGATTCGGATGATTTCACTTATCGCAGATCCTTCCAACCTTCGCCAAATTCAAGGTGGACTACAATGAGTCATTTGCAAAAAAGATTGCAGTTGTATAGTTGCACCTTGAATCTTTTAAGATACTTATACGGCATTACTTTTGTAACATAATTGACAATTATATTATTTGAATTTATCAACATTTTCTTTGCCTCAGTAATGCGTAAGTATATTATTACAATGCCTTATCATCGTGGAGATACCTACAAACAAATGTAAAAAATGTGCTACTCAATACTTGAAATGCATACATATGTATATGTAGTTGTATATGTACGGCCATTGAAAAAAAAGACAATTTACAGAGGACGCTGCAGCTATATAAACGTAAACATTGGTCTAACTTCACTGTCGAACATCAACCTAAAAAGTTGTAAATATATATTATTCACAATTTGGAACAAAATTGATTTTTCAATATGACAATTGTCATATAAAATTGTTAACAAATTTAGAGTAGACATGTGAAATATGGTATAATGAACGTTGAATCATTCTTGTGAAACGTCAGGTCAGATAAGATAATCATTTTACACACTGATCTCCTAGCGAAAAGTCTTTTTAAGTAAGTCTCCAAAACAATTAATTGCCAGTGAAAGCAGATTCGTATGCCTTCTAAATGATTAGGTGGTAAAACAAAGTTTTAGATATCGTGCATCTTGTTTGTGAACAAAATAGCAGATACAGTGTATGCATCTTATATTTAGAAAGTAAAAAAAGAAAATTTCCAATGTCAAACAAATATTTCACGTAGATTATTAAAATACATAGTTGGAAACTAAAGTTTTGCAAAAAATACATTCTACATGAAATGTAAAACTAATGATAAATTGTCTTTAAGGAAGGAATAAAAATATAATTAATACCTTAAATAGGTGTAAATTCATTAAAAATATAATCGATTTTTTTCTTACTATAATAA
>NW_017155517.1:669295-674089 GCF_001652005.2 Ceratina calcarata
TTCTACTGTTTGCCGTTTCCCAGCGTAACATTACTTCGTATTTTAATATTATTGCGTTTCTACTCTTTTATAATTGTGGTATTATAATTCAATTTCAATCGTGTGTATCATTATCTAGGAATCAAAAAATGGACGACAATGAAAAGCCAAAAGATAATGCCAATGAAGCCAGCTCATCTATGCCTATAGCGTATCAGCCTGAATCGAATTCCGAGACCGAAGAAGAAAATACAAAAGGGTAAATTTTTCTTTTATTAAAAATTGGTGCGTATGAAACTTCGTTTGTTTCTGGAGTTTGCATATTTTGTTTTGTTTCGTCTGATATTTGTGTATTCTACGGGAACATCTTTCACATTTGAAGAAAATGATATTTCATATGCACCAACCTAATAATTTATTCTTAATTTACATTTCACTTAAAGTTTCATTGTGCCAATTGACTATACTGTATCATGCAGGGCAAAAGCAGCAAATTTTTTGATGGGTGGATTAGTAAGTGCGTCGCCACCGAATTTTGTTTCTCTTGATGAAATCATGAAAGCTGCGAATGGCATGAAGAATATGGCATTGGCTCACGAAATTGCAGTCGACAAAAATTTTCAATTGCAAAAGCTTGAGCTCGAAGATGGTACATTTCACAGGAGAGTGAAAGAAATTATGCATAAAGCTTTCTGGAATGTGTTAGCCGAACAATTAGCTGAAGATCCTCCGAACTATGCACAAGCATTGGTTTTATTAAAAGAAATTAAAGAAGTAATCTATCCGTATATAATTTGCATGAAACAATGCCTTGAATGAAGCTGTTAAAATCTTCAATTTATTTATAAAAGTTAACAGTTTCATTCGAGCTCTGCATGACATCAACGCATAACGGCTGCGTCTGCATAGTATAATATTTTTTTTCATAGACATTGGATGAACTCGTACCATATCATGCAAAAATTCGAGAAAATTTGAAGGAAGTGCTCGATGTGGATTTAATTAAACAACAGGCTGAAAAGGGCGTTTTGGATTTTCATCATTATGCACAATATGTGATTTCAATTATGAGCAAAGTCTGTGCGCCTGTAAGAGACGAGAGAATTCGCGAACTTAGTCAGAAGACAGATGTTATTGAGATATTCAAAGACATAATGGAAGTGCTACAATTAATGCGACTGGATCTAGCTAATTTCACCATTACCATGATGAGACCGAACATAGTTGCTTCGAGTATCGAATACGAGAAAGCCAAATTCGCAGAATTTTTAAAAGTTAATTCAGGCGGTTTGCATTTCACGGAAAAATGGTTGCTGAGGCATTTTGACTCAACTAAAGGTACAAGTGGTTCATCAGACGTTAACGCTGTGCGTCAACTAACGCATTCACTGGTGACCGAAGCTTACCTCGATCTTTTGGAGTGGGACTTTAGTCCAGATGCAGAAGTACGTATCTAAACATCGATAATGGAATTAAACACCACTGTGACTTTTCAAATTTTAAGCGCCTGATTTGTTGACCGGTCCCAGTGGTGTTATGCTCAAGTTTTCAATTTGTTTCAATTAATGCAGACTTTACTGTTATATTCGCGTCGCAGACTTTGATGCTCGATCAAGGGAGATTACTAGAAATGCGGGATAAGACCAACAGATTAAGCATCATAGGATCTGTAATATTGCTAGTAAATAACACTGTGGGTGCACCAATTCATGGAGTATCTAGCTTTAAGAGAAATATTAAACAACATCTTAATGTACTCTTGGACTCTGTACATTCAAACAAGTATGTAAATGATGATATTTTCAACAAGATCACAAATTAAACGTCTTTGCAAATTGTTGGTAGGGAACTGGAAACTGTGATGCCAAATATTCTATTGCAAGTGAAAACAGACTTAAAAGCAACCTTACAAGAGATTGGTGCTACTCCTTTATCCCCAGAAATGGAATCGTTGCTAGAAGGACAAATACTGGATCTTATCAATCCAGACCATAAAATTAGACATCTCATTAGTAAGTGTTAAAAATAGAATTGCTAAATAAATTGATTGCTTTTTAACACGATTGGTGTATATTTCAAGATCTGAGAATTCGACAATTTTTACAAAAAATAATATTAACTCAATCTGCGACTCCGCAACAAGTACCGCCAGGACTTTCATCGCTACAAGAAGAATTAACGGCTATAGCGGCCCAATTTTTAATACTTATTTCTCATAATCGAAGCGTATTTGGAGAGTACTATCAGGAAATTATTAGTAAGGCACTTATTAAAAAAGAAGAAAGTAACAAGGACACGAGTGAGGTTCATACAATGGAGTTGTAAAAAAAGTTAAGATTTTAAACTAATCCTTTGTAAGGAACACATTATAAAATGTGTCCATCAAATAGCACATTAATTAAAAAAATAATTATATATATATATATAAAATTAACAATTTATTTGTTTTCATAATTTAAATATTTCTAACAAAAAAAACTATATACTAAAAATATAGAAATAGAAGCTTTATACAAGAAAGATTCTGATGTTGATATAATTGACACCATTGCACGGTTAAAAAAATATACGCTTTACATGACAAAATAATATTTTTACACAAATTACAAATACTAATTGATTCGTTTTCAGTATGATATAAGCGATACGTTGCATAATAGAATAAGTTAACTACAGCTTAATTTCCATTGTTTAGTATGTACTGCCAACTACGAGTTCTTTTCTGTCTTTGGTGCTTCAACATGTTTTCCAACTATTATTTTAAGCACTGCAGTCAAAAACTAATGTAACATATATTTGTACATACATGCTAAAATAAATTAAATCAATCTGTAATTAAATTATATTCAAGGAAATTCAATTATTTTCATGTTACTCTATTTTATTGTCTGGCTTCACATATTCACGCAATATTCTATCTTTATAAAAACAAGTTACATGGTATAAAATTTTTAATATAAATTCTTTCCAAAGTACATGCACTTACTTGCTTTCGATAATGGTTTTTATTTTATTAGAGGATTATTAGCTTCTCGATTTTCTTAAATGTTTGGCATTCATATTTTTTTCATCAAAGTACATTGATTTTCAAATTTAAGAATGTGATGTTTTTTCAAAAAATGTCTAAAACCTAAAATTTCGTATTGATTTAATAAGAGATCGTAACACAATTACTTTTTATATAATCTATAAAAAAAAATACCTCTAAATAAATGTTGTAGTCCTGTGTCTGATGAAAATAGGCTTTGTAATATTATCAATAATTCATCAAGATTGCCTGTTTTTGTATAATCCCGAATCATTCCCGTAAATATTTTAAAATCACTTTCAGATAGATACCGTTTTACCTGAAATGCACATTTTCCTATGTATTTCAGCTGTTAAACATAACTGAGCAGAATATATTAATATGTATTACAAGTTGCAATATTATGTTAAAGAAATCTACTTACTTCTTTTACGTATGCTTTTCCCAAGGCTCTCTTATCAGTTTCATCAGTAATTTCTTCAAATGTTTGTTCAGAATTCGCATCGAGAGACAAAGTAGAAGTAGAAGGAGCAGATAAGCGTTCATTAAATTCTACTGGCAGTATTTTAAGTTTTCTCCTTTTTGCAGCCGGTTCACCAACATTTTTTGTTAATTCGCAAGTACTCTGATTTTCTTTTAACTTGCAATTGCTGAAGTTAATCACGGGCTTCGATTCTATATCTAACATTTCGAACAAATCTTTCTTCTCCTCGGGTGACTTTTTATCATTTTCATTATTAGCATAGGAATCAATATTGAATGTATCTTCTATAGATGTTTCAATATCCCTTTTCGAACCAGACTTTGCAGTGCGAGACGAAGTTGCGTCAAATGATGCTGAGGTTGCTGCTAAAAGGCCATTGTTCTTGAATGATGTGAGGCTCGTGTTTGGTTGCGGATACTGCAAATAATAATCATGTAACACAATAATTCAATTACATTTTCTTTTATAATGAAATCAAAACATACAGTGTATTCTGCATATTTAAAAAAATCTTTAAGCTCTTTTACAACGCTACCAAAATTAGTAAATTTTCTTATATGAGGTTTAATCCAGGCGGAGAGCTGTTGCTTAAAACTTAGATTGTCAAATCGACAGTCACATAGGATGATAGCCCCATAATCATTTTTGTGACGTATTATCCGACCAATGGAAAATGATGAGAAGAAATAAAATATACGTTTTTCGATTGGAAAACGACGTTTCATACACACAAACATAATATGAGTAAATTATTACCCCTCTATCTTCCTTCCTTATTTCTTCTAAATATCGTTGTTTTAATATAACTCGGGGATCTTTGAAAGGTGGAAAAGGGAGACCTGTAATCAATACAGCTCTTCCATTTGCGTTAGCAAAGTCCAATCCCTCGCTCACTTTCCCTCTGCATACTGCCATAAAAAGTGCCCCCTTACAAGCGGGATCTCTAATTTTTTCACAATACTCATTCATGACATTCAAGAATCCATCTTTCTGTTGCGGTTCCACATATATAGGCTGGAAAATGTAAATGGAAAATCTTTGCACTTTTTATCCTGAAATATAATCACTTTAAATAGAAAACTACTTACTTTGCGATCTGCGATTTTAGTCCATAATCCCATATTTTGCCATTCTTCTTTACATTTTTTCATTATTGGATATGAAGGAAAGAAAACTAATATACCATGAGGAATCAGGCAGCTAAAATTGAATATTGTTCGTCCTAGAGATGCTATATACTTTGGATCGTTCCTGAAAGAAAAAGCAAATTGTACATACTTCAGAATATTATACACAAATATAC
>NW_017155517.1:674476-695589 GCF_001652005.2 Ceratina calcarata
AAACATGTTGTGGACTTTACTTTAGAATGGCACATGTATATCTTATTTGCACTATTTGTTTCTTTGGAAATCTCTAGATGTATACAAAGTTGATCCCTTGATCCTGTCACAGCTGTGCTTACATGTTTATACGTGGTCTTTTTCAATTCTTGCATTGCCTGCGAAAGCTGAGAATGTGTTCTGGATGCATAGATAATTTTGGGCGCAGCCCAATTCAAGTTGGGAGATTGATCCCCTGCACCATCTTTCAGTCCATTACTTAATTGCTTGAAAAAGTGTCCACCAAAGTCGGGTTTCTCGATAGCCCCAACTAACGACTCTGCTTGTAGTTGAGCTTTTTTTGTTAATAACCAACTTAAAGAAGAACATAGAAGACTGAGCGTTTTTCCCGTACCTGAAACATTAATTTTCAAGTCAAATCCAAAATTTTCATCGCTAATAACGTATACAATAAAGAAGTGACTCCGTTGTACCGGTCGGTGATTCCAATACACCATTTTTACTATTTTGAAGACACTCGATCACTTTAGCCATATATTCTTCTTGCACACGGTATGGTTTAAAAGGAAAACTTACAACAACGTTATTTATCGTTACGTCTGTCATTGTGTCGTTATCAGTCAGCTAATACAAACGATCTTTTTCACAACATAAGAAATACTGAAAGTTAACTTTGCAGGCATATCCTTGACCAAGACCATTTGGTGCACATTCCCGCCAAATTCTAAATCCAGTGAAGAATATGACACATGGCCAGTATTCGTTATCAGACTGTAAAGAAAACAAAGTGTACTCCGCAAGTATTCGACCTTTGAGCGGCTTAGCTACTCGAAAGGCACTAGTTGAACGTTTGTTCAGTTAGATGTACCTGTGCAAATATACTTGTGTAAATAAATTTGTAAATTTGTGTACATAAAGTACTTTACTTACTATACCTTTATACTCCACAACGTTGCAACACTTTCGTGAGGCACTCACGATACATGTTTATAATATCATAAAAACTCTATACGTCGTTCAATTATTAAATAATACTAATGAAAGAAGATATAATAAGAGATTATATATAAAGATAAAATAATAAGGGATATAATAAGATATTATATAATAGGATAAGAAATAAAACTACAATTTAGGGCAATTTTCTCCTCTTCCACATGACACGTACAATAGGAACTAGAGGACGGAATGGAAAATAAATTGTTTAACATTTGTCATTTGAATATAATGTATTTAAAATAATCATAAATAGATCCATTGTATACTTTGAATATAGCTTTTTTAAGTATAGGCTGTGGGACTTTTGGCAATAATCGCGTATTTAAAAATTTCAAGTACTTATATTAAAACAGATAATCGAGCATAAACGCACTGTACAAAATTAACCAATATATCTCAGTTATATATTGGTCAATTAACCTACATACCCCGTGTATTAATATCATGATCAATATAATATATGAATACGAAATTTTTTAATATGAAAGTAATAAAAACGTAGAAATCCTATTTCGGGAAATAAACGGAATCATTTATCTGTTAAAATTGCCTAGTATAATACTGAGTTTTTATTTTTAGCAGTATCATTTTACGGATTTTAACCTGAATGTGAGTGGATCAATTTCTTGTATAAGAAATGTATTTTCAAGTATTGTATACATATAAGCATATCTATAAGTGGTATGTTAAATAATCTGTTATAAAGGTAACAAAGGCTCGAGGTTGGGGCTGGGTTAGTCACGAGTCAGCTGATCCAGTAACAGTCACTGGTTGACCACTGTAAAAGCGGTACAGAATTCTTCTTCAGGTTCGTATGAACATTTTTATTGTTTCGTATGCTTTTTGCGGCAACCTTGAGCTGTATTCATTGTAGAATATAATCATGACAAAAATACCATACTTCTGTACACGTTCATATTTATCAATTATATTTGGCATATGTGTTTTAAAAGGGCAACGACCATTGGTTATTGACCTTTAAAATGGGCCTTGAAAGTATATTCAAAAGTCATATATTTAAATTCCTTAGTTTAAATAGGCAATTTAAAGGCATATAATTAAAGACCTTTTTAGATATTAAAATAATAAATTTGTTGTTTTTTTAAATTAAAATTATTAGAATTATTACATAGTAAACGCAAGGAATAAGATTTGAATAATTACGTTTAATTAAAAAAAAAAGGGAAATAAGATATTATTATACAAGTGACGTGGGTTGTAATTTTCTGTACTCGTTCAGATAAAAGGTCGTTGCCGTGAAGATATCTCTGCAGACGCCCTCGTATTTCTATCGGAGAAATATAACGTACCGCTTTATAATCAATCAAATTAAATATTATTTGTCGTATTCCTGTTTGCGATTCTTAATGACTAGTCAACAAATTATGTATGCAATTTTTCACATTATCTTTTACACTACATCTTTTTCTTTATGACTTACAAATACATTTTCTAACTAGATAAATTTTATAGCGTTTTGCAGTGTTTTTAAATTTAAAACGCGAATTAAAAATGCGGTTAGTGATCTGTGATACAGTGGACTACGTGGCAGAATGGTCTGCGAAATATGTTTTAAAAAGAATCACTGATTTTCAACCGAATGAAAATAAGTACTTTGTCCTTGGACTTCCAACAGGTATACTTTCTCTTTTTTCCATACTGCGGACAGGAGAAAAACTTATTTCTTTTAGTTGAGGTCAACAGCACTTAAATGCTTATCACTTTTCAGGTGGTACACCGTTGGGAATGTACAGAAAGCTTATAGAATATTATAAAGCTGGAAAAGTTTCCTTCAAGTATGTAAAAACTTTCAATATGGATGAGTATGTTGACTTACCCAGGGATCATCCAGAATCTTACCATTATTATATGTATAATAATTTCTTTAAACATATAGATATAGATCCTCAAAATGTACATATTCTTGATGGTAATGCACCAGACCTAGTAAAGGAATGTGATAATTTTGAAAAAAAGATTAAAGAAGCTGGTGGCATTGAATTGTTTATTGGTGGTATATAAATTTTATAAAATAACAAATAAATAGCAAATGAAAAATTTATCTTATATCTAACAGACTGTTGTTCGACAGGTATCGGACCGGATGGTCACATAGCTTTCAATGAACCAGGCTCGTCTTTAGCTTCACGTACAAGAGTCAAAACATTGGCTCAGGATACGTTAGAAGCTAATGCAAGATTTTTTGGAAATGACATTTCCAAAGTACCAAAGCAAGCACTTACCGTTGGTGTTGGTACAGTAATGGATGCTAAGGAGGTAATGATCCTTATTACAGGATCCCATAAAGCATTTGCCCTTTACAAGGCAATAGAGGAAGGGATTAATCATATGTGGACGGTGTCAGCTTTCCAACAACATCCTCACACGATAATTATCTGTGATGAAGACGCGACGCTAGAACTGCGCGTGAAGACAGTAAAGTATTTTAAGGTATATGATTAAATTTTATTCAAATTCTGTTAAAAACATTTTTATTTTTAAATTTTTCATTAAAATGGTCTGAATATTGTATGAAACGTAGGCCCTCAGTGCTGTACATCATAAGTTAATTGAGGAGGATGGAGATGCAATCCCCCGTCGTTCAATGCAAAACAGTTAAAATGGTAGTTATTGCTTCAGCATTGCATAATTCTTGCTTTTTTTCCAAAGTACCTAAACCGAATTGAAAATCCTTATCCTGTTCCCGAATTTATTTCAGTAGTAATACCTTCTGTAGATGCAGAGTGTCTCGAACTTAGACAGTCAAACTGCGAAGGTCTAATCTAGGTTTACAGAGAAGAAAAATGTATATAAACTTTGTAGATTAAGCTCTCGCAGTTGGGCCGTCTGTATTTTGGATACTCTCTATATAATGCTATTTCTTGTACAAATACTTTTTTAACTGTTTAAAAATCCATGGCACTATATCCTGAAATATCATTACTTTGCATAATGCTTTTATGAAAGAGCTAGAAAAAATTGTGACAGAATCTAAACCTAGTTGTTCTTTACAGAATTTATGTGATTGCCATAGCAAACTCGGACAGATGTCGATTGCATAAAGGATGAAAAATATTATTGTTATGCGTATATGAAGAAATATATATATATATATAAAAACTTGAATTAAAAATCTTAAAAGTATGGATCTGAAGGTTTGATGTTGATGTTGGATGCTGAAGAGTGTATATTACTTAAAAAAGTACTCGATATGCGAGCCTCATGAGATATACATACATACTTGTTTTTAATAAAATGTATTAATGTAATGTTATTTACTACTTCTATTTTCAGCTTAAAAATGAATAAACGACGTATTTTTGTACCATTATACTTTTTATAAATAAACTTGATAAAATATTTTCCTATCTTAGGTATAAACTTATTCGATAATTATCGATTTCTTCATAAAAGAAATTGACAGTAGTCTTTATATATATAGTTATTTAGATCAGACCTTGCAAGTACAATAACAATTATCAATGTCATGATAAAATTGCAACCATCTCATTTTTCATAGATCAAAATGAAAATTCATTGTATACTATCAGAGAGGAAATACTATCAAGTATCCCGTGCGGCAAGTGAGTTGACGGATCGCTTATTCATGTGAATTCCGAGAAATAGCGAATAGAGAATAGAAATATAATAATGTTCTATTTAAGCGTCTCTTTCCGATTACAATGTTCGAGATTACATGAAATCAAATAATTGTTTCTCGATTTACTAATTTATTTAAAAAGTAGAATTAGAAGTTTAGCTTGTCTTACTCTTTATGCTTAAAAGAACATAGATTAATTCATAAATCAGTACACAAGCGACAGCATGTTTACAAAGCTGTTTAGCTGAAGCGCTATGAGTTCATACATTATTTAAAAACGTAGACTCCCCTCTTAAAATCTAGGACAAATCGACGCGGTGATAATGACTCGGAGAGATCGCTTGGAAGAACGATCCTATCACGGAGTGACATGGCACCGGAGATAAGTGGAATTGTGATACAATACTTAAAATACTTGCCTGATTTTGATACCTTACTTTCTTGCAAAAACGAACAGTATAGAGACACGTGTATTGCCTACGAATGTGTGATAATACGTGCGCCGAGTTAATTGATAAGAGCGTGGATCTAAAAATCTAGCCGATCTAACAGATCTTATAAATTTAATCGATACTGATAAACGTACAGAGTTTATTCACGATAGTTCCACCGGTTGTGACTGACCGCAGTTCAGAGAAATAGAATATTCTGTTTCGTTTTCGATTAAAACTACTTGAATTGTCATAATGACTGACGCTGAACATGAAATGAAGGAGATTGTGCTCCGTGACATTGAACCAATTTTATCCGAGAAGATCGACAAGGACTTGGTCGTTGAAAGTTTCACCAATAAATTGTTGCTACCGCCAGGAGAAAATTATGGTAGCACTATAATGAAGGTCGTCGTTAATTTGAAGAACAAGAAGACCGGGAAGGAAGAGGAACTTCATCTGATCGCGAAAATGCCTCCGCCGACGGAATTCCAAAGAAAAGTCTTCAACAGTCCCCGCACGTTCACGAAGGAGATCTTCATGT
This sequence comes from Ceratina calcarata, assembly GCF_001652005.2. Classification (NCBI taxonomy): domain Eukaryota; kingdom Metazoa; phylum Arthropoda; class Insecta; order Hymenoptera; family Apidae; genus Ceratina; species Ceratina calcarata. The sequence continues at coordinate 680,052 of NW_017155517.1, forward strand.
ACGAATCGATCATGCCGGCTTACAATAAACTGGAACTGGAATGTGGCTTCAGGAAGAACGAGGTGTTCGATGTCCTGGCGAAATTTTACGGATCTAGACTGTCCCTGCAAGCGGACGGTGAATTCGACGACAATGCTGTTATTCTGATGGAGAACTTGAAGGTCAAGGGTTACTACAATGGCGATAGAACTAAAGGTGCAGGCAATATGATTTTCTCAAAAATAAAGCCTCATATGAAAATTTTTACTGTACATTTCCGTGTTATATGTTTGATGTAGTATCACTCCCTTCTCGATTGTATCATCTATCACTCCGTATAACAATTATAACGTTCGATTGGAGATAAGTTTAAGAAAGCGATTTATTTGATTTTTTTACTCAGGTTACGATCTAGAGCATGCAGAACTAGCTGTAAAGGCCTTAGCGAGATTTCACGCTTTAGGTATGGCCACGAAGGAGAAGAAGCCCGGTATGTACGAGATATTCAAAATGTACGCGAAGGCCTTGCAGGCAGAAGGCACTGCGGAAGACATGTTCAAGGTGGTGTTGAACACGATTCAACAGGATCCAGAGATGAGCCCTCACTACGAACGTTGCGATAAAATCCTATCGGGATTTACCCTGGAGAAGCTTTGGGCGGAGGAAGTTCGCGAACCGTGGTCGACTATCATTCACTCCGACTTCTGGGTGAACAACATCATGTTCCATCGCAGCGAGAAAGGAAAGATCGACGACGTGAAATTCGTCGACTTTCAAATTTATCTTTGCGCAAGCCCTCTTCGCGATCTGCTCTTCTTCGTGTACTCGAGCGTGGAGCCTGATGTTGTAGACGATCAGGCCGAAAATCTGTTCGATCTGTACTACGAGACTATGATCAACGTATTGACGAAAATGAAATGTAACACGAACGTGTTTAGCAAAGAAGACTTCAGAGCGAAATTGGCCGAGGATGCCAAAAATGAGTTCGTCCACGTGAGTTTCATGATAAAGGTGCTCACACTGGACGTAAAAGACATCAGCGATTTCAACGTAGACAAGTTGCAATCAGTGATGCTCGAGCATTGTGGCAACCAACTATTCGTCGAGCGATTACGCAAATTGGTGCTAAATTTTGTTAAACATGATTGGATATAAATTAATTATCGCAAATGATAAATACATTTGCAGGGTGTCCGGAACTCATAGTTAGACGGCCAAGCTGAGAGAGCTTAATCTACATCCAAAAATGAGAAATGCTTTGTTAAAGTTAAAAACAAATATGATATATGTGACTACTACAACTATACATTTCGTATTAGGCCAGTTTCTACTAGGAGTTCCGAAACAAAAAATTTACAACATTTTGAAATGTATCTTCTTGCGGTGGCTTCTCATAATCATACCCATTCTTTGCATCCAATATCTATTTGTAACTCTGTAACAAAGCGTTTCCTGACAAACTTTGTATAACATCTCTTCCTTCTTTTTAGATGTTAATTAACCCGCTACAGTTTAGCTATCTACGTTTAAGACATCCTGTATCTCAGTCTGTATAATTTGCACTAATTCGTAGTATCTATAAACAATCATGATAATTGAAAATATTTTCCGATATTACGGTAAAGATATCAGAGGGACAGAGATAAGATTCTTGATGATTAATTGATCCGTATCGATAAAATTTAATCAGTTCGAATTAAACTTATTGTTGGGTAATATTTACCCGTGAACGAGATATGTGCTTGAAATCATTGGCAAAACGAGGAATGCTAAAATCAGGATGGGTAAAACTTAAAATCCAACTAATCCAATGATAAAGATCGAAACCGTAAATGATTACCTAATTAATCTACTTTAGCCAGAAACTCGTACTCCCGTTATCAGAAACACACAATTTTAGGCAATACTTTTATCATTCCTTTAATAAGCTGTGTGCGATGGATTTGATAGCATCATTAATTTATCATGACATATCCTTTCTATAACACGTAAATTGCGATAACACAAGTTTATATTAACAAAAGTAGCGTTTGGACTACATATAAATATGTTGAACAATGATATTTATGTACAAAGGTTTAAAATAAAATAGTCAAATTACAATTTGTGTTTACGTATCTTAAGTGCCAAGATTATGATTATAATAATTTGATTTCTACGTATGTAGATACAATGATATCGATAAATATAATTTACCAAAATGCTAACTACATTCAGAGAAACTATCACTTCATTACAGATTAATTGTATGTAATATTATTCCTTTCAGTTTTTAATACACTCATGTTGATAAGATTCGTATTTAAAAGTTTTGTTTTATCATTTTTTTTATACGAAAGCAAAGGCATATGTATAGGCATTTGTATTATGGATAGCTGCTCAGATATGATATGTGAATGAGTACGCGAAAAAGCGTAGTGTTTGTAATGTTTTATGGCTTGTGATAATATGCAGTTTTATCAAAAGCGCAACAGAATTTGGTCGTATATCTTGTATAACGCATATCATATCAAAAGATTTTATGAAGATAAGTACATTATGTAGAGAATTTTTATGATAAAACTAATCTTCTGGACAGCAGACAACAGATAATGATGAAGACACTTCTCATAATTTTTAGATCTACGTGAGGGATTCACTGATTTTTATGATATCAATCATGTATAATACTGTTTCATTTATCATAATAAACTAAACCTCGTTTTTTCGAAATTATATATATCTCTGTATATTATTCAGAAATAGACTGCAGATTTTTATACAAAATAAAACATTTGTAATATCTGGTTATACAGTCACAAAAGCCTTGGTGTAGTACATTTGCGCATCGAGGATTTCTCCTCGGTGATTTGCGCAGTAATTTTGAAGAAAACGGATATTAACTTATCTGTATAATATCGTATCTATCAAGTCTTTTCAAGTTCTATGTATATAGGCATTTACGTACTCAGTACATTTTCAAAATGACCTGTTTATGGAGTAAAAATTTAGATAAAGTTACGAAACGAATTTTTTATCGCAAGCACTAATGTTAAATTACATAAATTTGAATGAAATATGTAGCTCGCGGTAAGAAAACAATATAATCACTCACTCGAAATAGTGTGAACTGGTTGGTGTGATGTGCTTTCCTACATGGACATTTTTACGCAACTGTTCGTCGTGTTTGCGATGGAGCGATCAGTTTCTTAGTGGTTGAGGCCACTTTTATTTTTTAGTTTTTCTATACTTTTACAAAACTTTTAAAACCGGATTTATGTACGATCAGTAACATCGCGAAACGTGGTTCTATAAGTTAAAAGTTTCATCATGATGCAGAATTTCCATCGCTTGACTCTGTTTATATGGCTCGTATCTCTTCTAACCTTATCAGTTAGCGATGAAATTAAAACAGATGGTACGAATTTGACGTCCGCGTTAAATGCAAGACTTACAGATAATGCAACCAAAACTGAACATCGAATTTCAGCTGAAATTACGCCTGAATCGACTAATTCAACGAAAACGCAGAACGTATGTAATCATTTTATTTGACAATCATAACGAACACATAGATTTAAGTTTAAGGCGAATTCTTTAAAAATAGTTCTTTACCTTGAGTTGCATATTACATTAATAATTAAATTGGTGTGAATACCTTGATGAAGATGTAAATATTATTGCAGCAGTATGTTGCCACTCCTTCAGTTGCAGGAGAAGGTGGTCCAATTCCAATCAATCCTAATACTCAGCAAACATCTACTACTTCCCACTTGACTTTAAATATACAAACTAATTTGTCAAAGGAAGAAGAAGATAATCAGTATGAGAAACAAAAAAAGTATATTTCTAAAATAGTATCAAGGAAAGGTGCAAACGATAAAAGGGATAATACTTCTTCTGTTGAAGTTGTATCATCTGATGATACGAAGCCAGTGGTTGAACTTTCAACAGTACCAAGCGATACTCATAATAAAGATAAAATTAACACAAATATGTATAACTCCAAATCAAGTATTACTGACAAACACATTGATAATGCTTCAACTGTTGTAAATAATACTTCTGCAGATGTAACACAAAGAAATATATTAACAAATGCTCCGGTAACAGCATCCACGGTTCAAGAACATAAACCTAAACCGACTGCAACAGTAGTAGGACCTAATAGCGATAAAGAAGCATTTATACCCCATACTAAGGGTTCACGCTTAGGAATGCCAAAGAAAATTGATTGTGTTCTACCAGTTATTGTTACACTCATAGCTTTGCCTGTATTGGGTGCTATTCTGTACATGGTTTATAAGCAATGTAGAGATTGTTGGGATAAGAGACACTACCGCAGAATGGATTTCCTCATTGATGGGATATACAATGATTAGTATTTGCAAAAGTGAAATTCCTTAGAATGTTAAATCAAGACGCTATTAGGTTGGTGCACATCATTCGACGCTTTATATCCACCAACCCAATACTCTTATACATATGTACAACGTACACAGGCAATTGACTTATCCTGCCATTGATTACATTTATCACTTATATAAATGGTTATAAATTTCTTGTTTTATTGCAGCTTGCTTTACTCTGTATTTTTATCATGCTACTGCCTTTATATGAGATTTATTATTATCGTTTGTTTTTAAAATTGGAACATATTCATACTTGTAATTTTAGATAAATAGTGTACAGGAAAGACAATATGGAAATAACAATCCTAATATTGATATTTTTGACATTCTATAAATGAAGCAAGGAAAGGCTTTAACTGTATTTTGTATATATTAAGGTATGATTAAATGCAAAAATAATATTTAGACGTGAAGATGCAATACAGAGACGCAAAAATAGTGAACATATTAAATTAATTTTAAAAATCAATTATTGCGTGTATTATAACTTGTTGCTAAGTACTCAATAGAATAATTAGTGATAATGAAATGTTATGAATTTGCTTATTTGTTTAGTATTCGGAAAATTGATATCTTGTTCAGATGTAATAAAGCAATAACTATTTTTATATGTATGTAAAAAAATCACTCATATTCTTATATAAATATAAATACTTGTAATTGAGAGTGTTTGATTATTTTCTACACTGTTTACTTATAAAGGAAACCTTGTGATATATGGATTTTAATATTTTATTAAAATTTTTTATGTACGTACATAAAATCGTTCGTATTAACAATAAATTTAATTTACAGATTTTGTAATGACGAATAAATAAGATAAAATGGAATAATCTGTCGTCTTCAAGAATCCGATACACATTTTCAATTTTTGGATCACATCCGTGTCGGATAAATTAAATTTATTTTTTTATGTATATAATAGAAAAGAAAAGAATCGACAACGGATCTATTCCGTGATTTGATTAACGGTTTTCTGTGTTACACATAATTTTAATTTAGAGGAGAACGTGATCATTGGATGTCAATATTTTTAACGACTTCAAGTAGATCGATTTAATTTATTTTGCAAATTTAAAGCTTTTAAAGTGCACAATCTTTGATAATTTATAACAATCTAGAACAATAATACTCTTCTCTATAATACTACGATATTAATATCCTCTTATTATTAGATTAAATTTATATTAAGTCATTGCTTTCATTATTGAATTAAATATAAAAATAGTAATTGTCACAAATAGTTCCATCTCAAATGTTGTATTCTCAATACAACCATAATTTTGTGAAGTAGATGTTTTTCAGAATATTGCTATACCATTTAATTATAACAAGATAATATCCAGACGAAACATTCGATATATAGTTCTAACGTAAGTTTCGCAGCAGTATATTTTGTTATAAAAAAGCTATTCTAACAACCTAAAATTCGTCCATTGAAGTTATACAGTATAATTTTCATAATATTTTAGGGATTATTTTTCTTATATTTCTGAATTAAAATAAAAAAGGCCAAACAATCGTAAATCCTAACGATCGTTCTTACACGTGGGAACCATTCGTTAAAATATTCGTACAATTGCATTTGTTGCGCATTTTTGTATAAAAAAATTATATAAATAATGGATATATTATTCAATCACTACGTCGATAAAACGAAACCGCTCACGAGATGAGAATACGTGAAAGTATGCAGTTTCTATACAGAAAAGCGTAACTTGATCGATTAAACAATAAACCATTGGGTAACATCATCTCTGTCGCATCTCGCTAAATTCAATTGGTCGATTGTTCTCGATCAAGATTAATAAAAAAATAACAGTATGCTTCACGTGTTGGAGTATTTCACACCACATTTTGATATTAAACGTATTTTCGTAACAAACTTTCATGATTTAATCACGATGCTCAATGAAACTTTCTATTTAGATTTGTATTTTACTTCATCTGGGAAAGCTTCCCTCGGAGGTATCAAGCTAAGCATCATTATGTGACGCTGATAAGCTCTGGAATTACGAAATTGCGTGTCCGTACCGTGAACGCGATCTAGCACCCCCAGGACTCCAAAGCATTGGTTGAATCTGAAATGATTTAATGTTCAAACGCTTTATCTTCAAGTAAACATTAAATTGAGTTATATATCTAAACACTACTGTGTAACATTAAATGTGTTATACAGATACAGAGCTTAAATGAAACTATTAAAATTTTGTATTTCATTATGTATTCAGAATTATACATATAGTCCAACAGAACTTTCATCGAACATAAAATAATTGTTAAAACTATACTTTTTAAAAAGAGATGAAGAGTTAATATATAAAATTCTCTTAAAACAGAAAAAATTGATTTAAAAGTTATAAAAATTAACAGTTTCATACGAACCCTGATTATATGCATACTACTAAACGTTAACACATAAAACAGGAATATTTTCCCAAATAATATTTGTTGTTTGAGATAGAGATTTTTACAATGTACAAAAATTACTTACTTCAAATGGTGAAAATCGTGAGCTTCTGGGGATGGAAAGAACGGTAGATGGTAACCGGAATGTGCGTTTAATGTAGACAGTATAGCAAGCGAGAACCAAAGCCAAGCGGTAGCCACATGAGAACCTACGATGAATACTCCCAAAAACGGTGGTAATAAGTTCGAGCCAATGTGTTCTAAGGGATGACAATATAGCGACGTTACAGCTATGGGGGCCGTCCATTCATGGTGCTGCTTATGTATATATTTATATAGATAGCGGCTATGCAGAAATCTGTAATGTAATTTTACTTTTACAATGGAGTTTATTTACAACAACGAGATATGTGAAACATAACTATACTACGCATTAATATGATAACATCTACTATACGATTCTTATCAATTACGATAAAAAGTTATTTAAAAATAAATGTTAATTATTCTAAAAATTATACTAAAATTTTTAATTTATAGGATACACTAAATAATTATTTTTAATCTATTTCAAAAGACAAATTTAAAGCTTTGGATATTTAATTGTTTCGAAGTAACTTCTACGTATCTTTCCTGGTACATAATCACGATCATCCTTATGTCAACAATAAATGAAGCTTTCTAAAATTTTCTAGCTAATCACGATTTGTAAATGATTAAAGATGAAACAGGTGTGACGTAAAAAATATACGTATAAATAGAAAAATTCCGTACCTGTGCGAGTAATAAAACGCAATTTCCTCGCACAATATGTGAATGGCGATTTCAACTAGCACCCAATGGAAGGTCGGCAATTCGCGTACAGGGGGGTAAGCGCGCCATTCCATAAAGTGATAACTGACGTACGCCAGAGGAACTCCAACAATGATCTGATTGAATAGCACTTGAACGATCACTTTGCACAATTCCCTCGTGTCGACTGGCTCGTTTGTACCCGGCTGTATTTTGTATCTCCGCAAGGCGGCCGGCCGATTAGTTATATCTAGTATCGTGTAAATACCCCCAAAGAACCAGTACACGAAGAACGTCAGCCCCAACGAGCCTGGAAAGCGTCCTCGTCAATTTCAAACGCTCATACTTGCACCTCAGATTATGTATACAATTTGATAAATACATAGAATGTTCCAAGTTAGATAATGCTACGGCGCTATTTTATTTGAATATTATATAGACAATTGTCAAGATCTTTTATCATTTTGAATAACATTTATCTTGGAATATTCTTTATATTTGGTTGTTTTATTCCGGAGTACCATGCACCCAGAGCGTGACAGGATCGTCCCCTAGTTTGTCTAAAATTTTATCCCATTGGGCTTGCCAGAAGTCGCCTGAGGCTCCCCAGAATCTCTGTAAATGCCTAACGAAGAGAAAGATCGAGGTGTAATGAAAATGATGAAGATACGAGTGATACGTAATGACTCATCATATCCATGTGAAATGTGTTTGAATGGAACACTGAAGATAGGAGATTTCAATTTATATGAAAATTTACCATGTAAGTGAGTTGCAGAGCGCAGCAAAACCGATCACTACGGTTCCGATTACGAAAAGGACGCTTCTCAAACTCGAAAGCAGAGTTGGCGGAGTTTGATTCTTACAGCCATCACCGCTTGCGGGTCTTACTGTAAGAGGAAAAAAGAATTTTGTCTTGACTCAGCGTAAAATGACCTTCATTGTAAGTTCATTCAGCGTTTAATAATCATGAGGAATCGCTGATACCGTTGAACAGTTATTTATCTACGCTTTTTATGTTTTGTATTTAATTTAAAAAAAAAATGTAACAAAATCGCGATCAGAAAAGGCAGCATTTGCATAACAGGATGTTACACAAGATAACCCGGATTCGATCGACAATGCACTGAACAGCCTCTCGACTTTAGCCCTTTTATACAAGTGATTACGTACAATTACCCTTTTTAACACGTTCGCGTTCAATCAAGAACTTAACGATTTTTCACATGGAATTATTATCCACGCAGTTCGATAGATAATAATTTAATTCGATATTGAATGATGCTAATTGCACTTTAATTATTATATGGCTATAAATGAAATATTGGGTTAGTGCACATAAAACAGAGTCTTCTTAAAAAGTAATAGATGTTCCTGTACATACAATGTACTTATATCACGTATTTGTTTCGAATAATTTGTCGATTACTCTTACGTATCCCTAAAATATATTGCATTATAAATACAATTGGCGATTTTTTGTCTTAGAGCAAGAAAAAGCAGAGTTCACAATTTAACCCCTTCCGGTAAAATGACGAGTCTAGCTCGTCATTGAGTTTATTATTATATCGTACCGGAAGGGGTTAATGATTCAATTTGGATACAGTCCAAATGTAATATAATTGAAAGTAATATTTCAGAATTCACAACAATTATGCAATATGATGAATATTTTATTTAAAACTTTGGAATCTATTTCGTTTTATCTATTTACAAGTTTTGCATAAAAATTAGCATAAATTTTATTAATACATTCCAAATTATCACATATTCAATTTGCCTTAATATAATAGATCGTGAGAGGAAACAGGATGGCATGTTTTGCAACTGAGAAATGCAAATTTAAAAAACAAACGACGCTTCATACGCACCAATCTAATCATCCCAATTTCTCATTTTTTCTAAATATTTTTTTTATTAACGAAGCCTCATACGCATCGGTCTAATAACTTTCACGACTGCTGACCCAGAAGAACATATAAATCTATGGTCAGTCAAAGGAGGTCGATGGAAGTTTGACGACATAAAAGATTCGTCTGGTGCACGAGCACTTGACTAACAATAAGGATTACCGTAGTAAATCTGATCATAGATAATACCTTGCTTGTTGTTGTATCAACGAATAGCATCTAAGTATTCTAAGTTAAGCTAGCTACGAACTTGTTTGAACACACCAGCTTGTACGGAGTAAAGAACCAAGTAATTGTTGGACCCGTATCGTAACGTAATTATGAATCGATTAGTACTGTTTCATATACAGAGCGCTCTACAAATTCATGATCGTGTTTTCAATTTTTTTTTAGATTAGAGCCAATTGTTTATATTTTATAATTTTTTGAAAATACAACGAAACATTAAATTTTAAAAGCTTAAAAATTTAACTAAATCCTAAAATGAACGCCACTTGATAGACCGTAGTAAACATCGTAATATTCGCCTCCTATCTATTAATCACTTTACTACACATGAACGATATTAAAATATGTCCTTGACGCTTTCATAGTTTGATCATTTTCCTTAATATTTAATACTCTTCGCATTGTTCCTTAATATTCTCTTCTCTTTTTATCAGTCAAAATTATATTTTAAACGAGGCTCATCACCGAAATAAATTAAAAATAAATAACTATAGATCGCTCGCCGCGAGAGTTTAATTGATGCGTAATACCGTTATTATGTAATTTCATTAATCACTTATTTGCATTACCTGATGGGATGAATTTATAAAATACATTAACGGCGCAGTAACCATAAACGAGCAAGATATAATTTGTTGCGAAATTTGTCTGTGTTCAATTTTAATGCTCTATGATTATGTAGTTTACAATGTATCGTTGGACAACGTTTTCATTTTTTGTTATTATTTTTATCTCTTTAAACCATGCTAGAACCAAATATGTATCTGCTATAGAATCAGAACAAGTGGGTGAAAGTTTCGTGAGTTCAGAAAACACATTGAAGTTTCACTCGCGGTAAATACGTCCGTCGATTTTTGAGGAATTTATTTTTAAATTGCCGATATTATTGGTAGACAATACATAGTTTATTAACATTATTAGTATTATAGCATGTGTATCTAAAGAAGTATCGCATTCCAACTTCGCATTCCACTTATATGAATATACTGGTAAATAAAGCGAGCAGACAAGTAGTGTCGAATACGTATTTGTAGATTGATTGTATGTAGCAGAACTGCAATTGACAAGAATACTGAAAATGACACGAAACAACACCGTACTTCGTTACATGTGACTCATATATTTACGTCAATGTATCAATGTATGCATTTGACACTATTGACTCTTATCCAAAATGTTGTTCCAATTCTCTAATAACAACATCCGTAGTTATTTGTGATACAAACAGTTGAAAAAGAATTATGATTACGAATTTGAATCCAAATTGTACACAGTCATAAAAATCAGTAACAATAATACATTAACATGTTAATAGTAATGTGTTGAAAGTCTTTTACGTATTATTGTAATGAAATAAAAATATAAACCTACGAGATTAATATTATAAGTTCAACATATTCTTCTTCTTCTTCTTGGATACCTATATTATTGAAATGTATTATAATCGAAAAGAATGTTCCGTTATTTAAAATTCGAGATTGCTAATTAATTTTATCGAAACACGTGTACAGATGAAAACAAGTGCCAGAAATGGATGACATAAGACGAAGGATACTATTTTGCTTATGCTTTGCATTGAAAAAAAATATTTTTTTATTGCAATTCTTCCAAAAGTTCCTTTCCGTCCTCATTCGCTTATGAATGAAGTAAAACAGAGAAATTGCTTTTACAGTTATGAGACGCAACGTAAATCCGCAAAGGGAACACGCTTGACTCACGTTCCATGGCATTCTCGCCTTTGTTCCGGGTCAACGTAATACCTTTTCGTCGGAACACCGTTGCGAGCAGCGACATCGTGAAACTGGTAGGTATTTATGTACAACGTACACTTTCAATCAACTTTCGTATAGACTAGCACTTTTCAAATTCAGACTCGTTTGACCGCGTTCAACATCGCGTCGACGATTGACACGCACTGGCCGAACCCACGTTGTTTCATCCTCGACTACGCTCCAGACGATATAATCGCCCCTCCACCGTTTTCGCGTCTCTTCGTTCCTACCACTTCAAAATATCCTTTCATCGAATTTTTCAAAAATATCTCTTTTTTTAAATAAAGTTCAGTGGTGCAACATTCCAAGTGCAGCCACTTTTAAATATCTGATGTCGAAAGTGATTCTATCAGATCGGTGCATGTGAAATATCCTTTTCTTCAAATGTAAAATACGCGAATATCGTGTGTTTGATTCGAATAATTTATCAATTACTTTTACACATCCTTGAATAATTTCATTGCTGTGAACATGAATATTGCATTGAAAACACAATTGAAGATTTATTATCAAGAACAAGTAAAAGCGAAGGTCACAATTTGATGATTCAGTTTCGATGTAATAAATTTGTAATGTATAATACAAAACCTAAATGTAATACAAAACCAATGTAAAAGTAATATCTCAGAACTCATAACAATCGTGCGATGCGATGTACGATTTATTTAAAACATTGAAACATAGTGAATAAAAAACAGACTGCAATGTTCGATTTTACTTTTCGATCTTGACAAGGAAGATTAAGAAGGAAAGGAGATCATTCCGAGTTCTCCAATTTATTTTCACTAATTTTTGTGAGAACTGCATTTGAAAAATAAATGTAAGAAACTGAGACGTTGATCATTCAAATCGTAGAAACAAACGACACGTCATTTCGAACTCATCAACCTAATTAAGTATGAATAGGATTTGTATGTTGTATAAATTACAAATTAATTATACTGTAGAGAAATTAAACGACTTAAAAAAAATTGTGACAATGTTTCTGCAAATCTACTAATTGCATAAATACAAAGATATATACACTCTGTTATTTCTAAGTTTTCGCCTCCAATCGTACATGATCCTATTTAACTTTTATAATGCATTCTTCATCTAAGTTAAATATACGACTACGAAATGCTTTTAACGTTTCGTTTTACTCGCATCGATAATATGTACACTGTTCCTTGTTAAAACGGACAAAACGTGACATTGACATTGACGATAATATATTCACGACCTCTGTACCTATCCTCTTTATTATACACATGACGCTATCGTGTAGAATCATGCTTGTTCTACTCGGATGAGTCTGATCACATCTTTCATCTTTGAACGTTAGAAACGTACATTTGACATTCTCATAGATATGTTACTTAGTTTGCTAACAAATCAGTATTAATTATCGTTACTGACTAGTTTCATACAGCATCGTAACAGGACTTTTTTATTTTCACATAATCATCATGAATTTTTATCAACATGAATTTTTTATTTCAATTTTCAATTTTTCATGATTAATTTAAACTGCAGTTCTATTGAAAATATTGAAGACTTCATATTTGTCATTTCTGATTGGTCAGTCTAAGTATGAAAAAGAAATACTTTTATGTTTAAGAAAGAAATAATCCCACGCTTTAACTAGTCATGCGAACATACAACTCTATAAACGGGTTAAAGGCTTAAGTAAGTTATGTTAGAAGGAACGTGTAATCCAAATGCTAACATGTAGACATACACAAAGCTTTTTTAAATGTCGATCTAGATTAAAGGTGAAGTGCAATGTTCCAACAAGTTATACCAAACTATTATTCATAAGTCGAGAATATCGCCTCATTATAAGAGTAATGATAAAATAATTGATTCAAGTATTTTTACATAAATCGCATATGCAATATTTATAACTAACGATATGATAATTTCTATTTTCGATTTCCTACTATTATTGATTTTTATATCGTCGTCGTAAACTTGAACAAAGATCCTTCTGACATGGAAAATAAGTAGGTAAGAAAACATACGATCCAATGTTAAATATAACTTGATTCATCAATATTCATCATAAAAACTATAAAAAAGGATAGTAACGTACATCGCGTCTGTTCAGTTTTGCACAAAAGGAAGTTTATTTATTATATGCCATGATTTGAATAAATTGAACCGAACATGATAGTTCAACCCAATTAATTAAGGTCATAGCAGAATTCCTTCTAATTGTGTATTATGATTACAATTTTATTCTATCACATTTACCAAAATGCATTAATTTCGATTGAAATGAAGCCTTTATACAGTACCAAAACTGCAATTTTAAAACTAAAAGTATAGTGAAAAAGATTATTATACATCTGTTAAGGTTTAATACTAACAATTTTGCGATGAAATGAATCACGTTCATCGTCGAATTAACAAATTTCATTATCGCAATTTTTTATTGCACAATCCCTGTTTATAGCCGTGACAGTGGGCAGATTGCAAAGTAGAATTGATTTATTTTTCGTTACGACCGAAACAATGAGCAATCACGCTCGATGAATTAGCACACGTTTATTTACATTTTCGTCTACAGCTTTTTTCCCTCCAAAAACGTAAACCAATGTAATCGAATGCTTATCAATACGCGCATTGTACGCCATCGACAGGAAGTTCAGAGCCAAGCGCAACGAAAATAAGTAAGATTGTTATTTATGGCGAGCTGTCGATGAAAACCGTAAACAGTTTAATTAAGGCAGTCCAATGTTATGCCATGTTATAAAAAAATTCAATACATATGCAGATATTAGTTCAAATCACCAACAAGTCATTCGACAGAGAATAACATCATTAGTTAATTGAAATGAAAGCGTTAAAAGAATTAAAGACATCAATTGTCAAGAAACACGATCGACTCGATTCACAAAATTTTTACACACACTCCGATCCTTGGGTTCGCCACATATTTACGCATGGATGTCATCGTTACAAATTGTAGTGATAAAACTCAGGAAAATAAAAAAAACGGAAGGAATGAAAAGGAAGTTGAAATCAACTGGCACTAAACTGTGTATGTGTAAACGAGAACATTAGGTTCAACGAATCCTAATTTTGCTCGTAGGAACTTATTCTCATAAGGGACCGCGTTAGGTTCGCTCGCGTCGGACCGTGTTTTGTCCACCTGTCAAGGACGAATAAATCAGGAAATGGTTTCTCTCACCTTTGTACTGGCTCTGTACGTCCATCATGCGTTTACGGAAAAACCACGGGAATCCCTCCGCTTGAAGTCAATGGATCGCATTTGCCACGGGACACACGATAGTCGATAAACGCAGACCGTTGATACTGGCAAATGCGCCGTAGCATCAAGCGCGTTCCTCACAGCTCGGTGTATTATATATTATACGTATATATACATATATATGCTATATATACTCGGTACTACACACATATATATATAGTGACACTGGCAATGAGTGTAGAAAGTATCCGTACACTTTTTAAAACAGAATAATTTTTTTAATCTGAATTCATGATTTGAATTTTTTTGAGAAATAGAGGGATTAATTCACTGTATGACCGATGTATTAGCAAAAGATTACAACTAGTGGAAACAGCGAAAATTAAAGCTGCTTGTTTTAACTTTCATACCTAAGTTTATAATAAAAATTTGTATACCATATTTTGAAGATCTATATATAAATTATATATTATGTACATATATATGTATCAGAGAGAAAATCTTTGGTAATAAATAGTTTTACGCGCGTGAACATTTAAAAAATTAGCTATCAGCTGTACTGTCAATCGAGCTCATCTTGCGTAGAATCCATGCGCGAGGTTAAAGAACGAAAATCTTGCATTAAAAGTTTTAAATTAATATGAACTCTGACAGAATACAGAGAACATTCCTTTAATATACTTATTGAAACGAATTGATTTACATATGTCACAAGTCTTGTTCTAAAGTTTTACTAAAATCATGCTTCTATTGAAAAAGATTTTGTAACGTTTCAAGATTTGAATTATGGATTCCCAATACAAGTTGGTATTCTTTATTATATATGATAACTTAATCATTAATTTTAATTGTTAGTTTAAT
>NW_017155517.1:695602-701214 GCF_001652005.2 Ceratina calcarata
GTATCTTATGAATAAGTTATGAGAAATTAATATAAGCTAGTTTTTTTCATGATACGTAGGAATTCTTCCTGAGAAACTTCTCCATCACCATCTTTATCTGCTTCATCAATCATTTCCTGCAATTCTTCATCCGTAAGACTTTCACCCAGTTCTCTAGCAACTCTTTTTAAATTTTTGAACGATATTTTTCCTGTATTATCATCATCAAAAAGACGGAATGCTTTTAGAACTTCTTCTTTTGTATCTTTTTCCAACATCTTTATAGACATCAAGTTCAAAAACTCTTCGAATGATAAAGTGCCAAGTCCATCTGGATCAACATCTGCTGTAAGCTTTTTTATTTCTTCTTTCTTTGGTTCGAACCCAAGAGCTCTAATTGCCACTTTAAGCTCTTTGGTAGCAATTCTTCCAGTTCCATCAGGATCAAATAGATCGAATGCTTGTTTTATATCTTCTTTTTGTTCTGCAGTTAATTCCATTTTTGGTACACCTTTCTTCTTGGTACCAGCTTGCCTTTTAGAAGTAGAGGCCTATAAAATACAGTTTATGTATATAAATTGAAAATATAAGAACTCAACAGATTTATCACCTGTCTATTACTTACCATTTTTAAAAAATGAAAGATATAGGAATATTTATAATCAAATAATTAGTATTCAAAGTATAATTCACTTAGTCTTCATATAATCAATCATCTGCTAGATTTTCCTCAATCAGTTTCTTTTGTAAATTACATGTTGAAAAACTCCATGTTTGAACTATATAGCCTATTATTTATTAGTTTAATTGATGATTAAATGATAATTCTACGCTTTGAAGATCATTTTAGGTAATAAACATCGGAGAGCATAATATATATCTAGTACATATGTAATCACACATACATATTTGAAATAAATGCATAATTTGTGCAATGCGTGTTATTTTAGTTATTTACCATGTTATTTNTGTATTTGTTCTGCTTTCAATGTTAATTAATAAAATTAAAAAATATCCCTGACTTCTATATTCTGTTTTTAAATGTATATCATCTATCATAGAATATATAAAACATTATGCTCCTTGTACAAATACTTTTATTGTACTTCCAGTGAATATATCATAAAAAAGAAGAAACTTATTGCTGAACTGGATGAATATGACTTCTTTAATAAAAAAATGACCAGGTTTGAAGAATATATGGCAACAAGGGACGTGTGGGACAATCCATATCTTCACAATGTTGTATCCATGGTACTTGAAAAATATGATGAAAAAGGAGAATTAACAACAATTAATGAAAATTCACTTACTCGTGCAGAAATTAAAGGAGAGAATAAATAGATTGTTTTATACATAACGACATTCTGTAATTTGTGAGATTTATGTGACATAAATAGTTATTTAAAGCAAAGTAGTGTGATAAGGTATGTTTGCTGCATACAAGTAGAATAAATTCATTCTGTAGTATATTTTATATAACTAATGATATTGTAAACTTGAGCAAAATAAATCATTAAATTATGCTAATGGAAATATTATTTAGCAAACTATTGTTTGATATTACATATGTAATTATAAATTCAATACTAAAGAAGATTCATTTTTTAGTTTCACAAAAATAAAATGGATGAGCACGAAGACATAATTTCACATAATATGTCTGTCGTACCAGAAGACGATAGTTTAGCAGATTTCAAGAGCCCAAAACAATCCTGTATAACAAAAGTCACTGAATCCAGTAATTCTCAAAGGAGAAAGACAGCTAGAAAATTGAAGAGTTCTGCTAAAAGTCAAAAAGAGTTAAATAAACAACGTTTAGAAAGAAAAAGAAATTTGCAAAGTGCACAACCTTCAATAGAGTCATCTTTTTTTAAATCAAAAAACAGTTCTGATAACGAGGCAGTTTCTAATGTAAAAGTGGCTCTTGTGTGTCCATTATGTTTCAAAACATTTAAAGATCATGACTCTCGTGTACTGCATATGAAGATTTGCGCTTTCAGAAATAATATTCCTACAAAAAAGCTTTTAGAAGCTATAGAGCTTCAAAATCGACAAGAAGATGAGAGAAAATCATTAGGTCTACTCGCTGGACCTGCTGTACAAGGAAAAAAGAAGGCAATAATATCCTCTAGAAAAGTATACACATATATATTTTTAAGTGTTAAATTTACATTCAGACATTTTGGTATTTTTTTTAGTGGTTTATATATTGTTATAGATTCCATATGAAGAAAATGATTTTGAACTTGCATTAGCATTGTCAAAATCGCTTCAAGAAGCAGAAGAAGTAGATGCAATTAATGAATGTGAAATATTACCCGAAGTATCAGATCCATTTATGACAGATGTAACTGAATCAGCTCATCAAGAGAAAAAAAGAGCACAATTGGAAAGATTTGGATTTGCAAATAGCAAACCTCCAGTAGTGAAAGCTAAGAGGAGTATGTTTACGTCTTCTTTTTATTAAAATTAAAGGACTGCTNTTCTCCAAAAGAAATACAAATAGTAAGTCAGAACAAGGCAAATTATATTTTTATTCATGCTTTTTTATTGCATACATTATATTTTTATTTCTGGTTACAGGAAAATATAAATTTAGATTTTCCAGATAACACATATAATATAGAACTAAATGAAATCAAAAAAGATATTTGTAGCATTGAAAAAATATATGAAGTTTCAAGCATAGATACAAATGAGAACTGTAAAAACTGCCAAAATAAGCAGTTTACTAATACGGTAATAGCAAATTGGTATTCTACATTAAATGATAGCTCTGCAAGTGATATAATAATATTTGTACAGAGTGATAAACATATTTGGGCACATAGATTAGTTTTTTACGTACAATGTCCGAACGTATTACTTGATGTTACACCGAATAAGAGTTTGGAGTTCCCTACGATTAAAGAAAAAGTTGATTGGACAGACATATCTTACAACATCGCTCTAGCATTTCTGGAATTTATTTATTGTGGAATTATTAAAAATCATGCACACGTTTTAGAAAACATAACTAGTTTCACGACTTTAAGAAATCTGGCGAGAAAATATAAAATAAAAGAGTTATTCACTTTCCTACAAATGAAAGATGTTGAAATGAAAGGAGAAAAGAGTGAAGAGAACAAAGTCGAAAAATTAATACCAAAGGAAACAGACAATTTAAATTTGAGCAATAATAATGTACATAATTTACTCCATGATAGTAAGGACTGTAAATTGGATGAAAATGAAAAATTCAATAAGGAGGACTTAAAAGAACGTATTACACATAAAACTGAATTTGTGACAATAGAATTGACGAATGATACATACACAAAAGAATTGCTGAAAGAAGGAATAGATTTAAGTGAAATAAGTATTCTTCAAAACACAAATTTATCTCCCGATTTATTCGATGATAGTAATATCAACACAAAAAGTAATGAAATGAAGAACAAAACAGAACATTCCATCGATAAAATAGACGTTGAAAAAATAAAAGTAGTTGACGAGTATAGTGTGCTGGACTCAAATAATCAAAAGTCTAATCGGAAATCCGAAGATACTATTACTTATAAGAGTATTGAAGAGAACGCAGACTTATTGCCAAATGTCACGTATTTTACTACGCCGAAAAGGAGCCGTTATTCTAACTCAGAAAGTGCAAAAAATGATATTAGTATATTTATCGAAAAATGTCGAAAGGAAAATGCGAAATCAATCTCGGAATTAGACTCTGAAATTTCAGTAACATTAACACCTCTCAAACCAAATAGAAATCCGTTTCACATAGACCAGGATGATTCTACAGATGGTGTTATTAAAGGAGCATTAAAAAATAAACATGGTTTAAGTGTGTTCGACTGTCAAGAAGATCCTGACTTAAAAGATGTGGAAACACCAATCGTAGAAAATGATATTAATATGTGCATTGATCTCGATGAATCAAAAGATGAAATACGATCAAAATTGAATATAGAAGAGGAAAATAAAAGCAGTTCAATGAACGATAGTATAATTAATACCGAGAAGGAATTTGAAGAGGGAGCAATATATTCTATATTTAGAAATTCACTGCACAAGAGTACACAAAGTTTAACAAATACAGACAGTGAAGAAGATGCTACGTGTTCAGATTTTGATACAACTGGAATTGAAATGTCTATGTATTCGAAATATAAAAAGACGCATAAAGATAATAGTATAATAAAATATCGAAATTTTGTAAAGAAGCACGTATTACCTAGTAATGTAAAAGATCGTGAGCTAGATGAGTGTAAGGAAAATGACAATACGGATAGTGATATTTTATCGTTATCGGATACAGATACAGAAGCTGAACTTAGTATAGTACAGGAATACAGTCAAACAGAAACGAAAAGATTATCTTTTAATTCTAAAGAATATGAACAAGCACCTCGACGTGACTTATGTGATTTTACTAATAAATGCCTCACAGATAATAAAAATAATCGTTCGTCTACTAATATTATGTCACCGAGTATTATAAAAGATTCCATTAAAAACCCAGATCAAAATAATTTATGTACACTCAAATACAGTAAATCGGAAAGTAATATAGATTTAGAAGTAATGAGAAAATGTTCGCTCAACTCAAACATAAACGAACGTAATTCTAGTATATCTCCAGTATTAATATCTTCTAGCCCTGAATTTGATTTTGATAATCCGAGTACCTATAATTGCAATGAAATTAAAACGAATGAAAGTGTATCACGTCCTTTAAACTTTGATGATATTTTTGAAAATAGTGTATATTTGGCAAATGTTCATATTGATAATTATGATGATGATAGCGATACTTCAATATTTACTAAAAAAGCAGATGAAAGAAATGTATGTGCTGCAGAAGTTGATAAAATCAGTACGTTAAGTAAAGTGAACAGTTCTGTTGTAGAAAAATCTAAACACAACAAAAAATCGACAACTGTAAAAGAGAGTGCTAGAAAATTTCTGAGGAAATCAGTTTCAGAAACGAGTGTACAGATTAACAAAAAGAATAATAAAAATTGTATTTCCCAAGGGTATTCTAATTCTCAGTGTAATTTTAAAAAAAATGTTAATGTGAATAGATCACCTGAGTTTATTAGGGACAGTGTTACTCCTCCACCAAATTATAATAATATGGAGACACCCAAGCTTTGTGTAAGTTAATAAACTGTACTATTATATAATAAGGAATTTAATTAATTGCAATATATTAATTTGATTTCAGGCCGAATTGAATAAATATGGATTGAAACCACAGAAACGAAAGAGAGCTATACAATTACTATCGTATATATACAATGAGTTACATCCCATAGTTTCTGGAACATCAAAAAATGTAGAATCTGAATTGTCAACAATTTTTAGTGAAGATGATGAACCACCGATGAAAAAAGTAAATCATACAAATAACGATGGTGATAACCGTCAATTAGTACTTTCCCTCGAAAAGTATGTATATTACATAAAAATTGAGTTTATATGTAGAATGATAGTTTTATAAATTAAAATATCAAATTCGTAATTTAATCATAGAGATACGCAAGAGCCATTGTACATAATTGATGAAGAGAAACAATTTGATGACAATGAATTCACTCCTATGATGGATAATGCTCTAGACATTAAAGATATATTTT
>NW_017155517.1:703086-709102 GCF_001652005.2 Ceratina calcarata
TATAAATTAAATATAATTCTTTGAACGATGAATTACAAATTATTTCAATTAAATCATACATTAACAAATAACACGGAAGACATTCTCTTAGAATTCATTCTTAAGTCCCTCTTTCATGCTACTAAAGGTACAAGGCAATTAAAAAAATAGTAACAAAATAAAACTTTAATCTCGAACAATCATGTTATCTAACTAACCCGAGGTAAAAGACAATTTTCTTCGGGTTGAAGAAACTCTGTTACAACTGCTGATACCATTTCATCGAGTGTGCCTTTTAAAGTTTCGATATTTCTAAAAATATAATTATGTCAAGTTGTTAAACTCAGAATAAAACTATATATTCCATTTATTTCAAATACAAGCAACTTACTGTTCCTCAGGAGATGCACAGAGTTCGCTGTAATATTTAATTTTCGGTTCAGTACCACTAGTTCTTAGCGTTATAACTAAGCCGTTTTTAAATGTAAACGTTATCATTTGACTAGATTTTGTAACGGGTAAAGTAGCTTTATTATCCGGCTGTGTATTGTCATAACCAGTTGTGAGATCACGCACTCCTATTATGGAATATTTTCCACCGAGGATATTTGTTGGATACTAAGAAAGAATGTTTAATATTAAAATAATAATGATTTTGTTTTTATATCTGTGCATATCTATATATCTATATCTTCATCTCTTACCGTATTTGGTTTACTAGCAAAATTTCGCAGTCTTTCAAATATTTTCTTAATTACATCTTGTTCATAGCAAATCCAATACGAATTATTAGAAATGTGATGTCCATATCTAGATAACATTTTTTTATTACAGAAGATTATTATGCATAAATAACGCAATAAAATATTTTAATAATTATTAAATTGAATGTAACATACTGAGCATAAATTTCTTGTAATTTATCGTACAAAGTGAGCCCCATGGTTTCGAGATAAGCAGCTAATTCCGCTACATGCATTCCAGCACTTATCCCATCTTTGTCGAGAACTTTTGATCCACACATAAAACCAATAGCTTCTTCATATGCAAATATAACTTCTTTCCCTGCTTTCTTTAATTCTACAGTTCTATTGCCCATCCATTTAAAACCTGTTAAAGTTTCCTTTTGAAACAAGAGAAAACTTATAATAATAACAGTAGTAGAAACAATTTCATTTCATTCTCATCACGCATACCTCATAATTGAATCCTTCCTGTTTAGCCATTGATCCTAATATTTTGCTTGAAACTGTTGATGCCATCATGTATACATCTGAAAAGTCTGTATCAGCATGTTGAACTTGATACTTGTGCAGCATCCACCATCCTAAGAGTGCTCCTAATTCATTGCCAGAGAAAATATGCCATTCATCACTGATAAGAAGGAATACGGGCATGTTAAAAAGAATGCACAACTTTCTTCTATGTAGACAGATATTACCGAATATTTGAAACTACGAACTTTTTCAGTTTTGTAGCACAAGCTAGTCTATCTGCATCTGGATCATTAGCAAGAATTATGGACGACGAATTCTTATTTGCTATTTTTATACTAAGATCCAAAGCGCTTTTTCCTTCTTCCGGATTTGGAAATTTAACCGTAGAAAATTCTGGATCAGGTAACTTCTGTTCCTCAACTACTATGAATGGCTGTAATGTATTCAAACAATATTAAGTCGTTATAGTCACAGTGGTGTACAACACTTAAGAAACTTAGAACAATACCTTTAAATTTGCAGCATTAAAAGCTGCAGTCATGTATTCATATCCAACACCATGCATTGGAGTATAAGTATATTTTAATATTGTATTTTTGTTAACCTCTGGATACAAAACGGTCTCTTTGAGATCAGTAAAGTAAGATTGCACAATGTCACTCCATGGATCTAAATATAATGAACTGTTATAGACCTTCGCTACGTTCCATGATGAATCTAATGGTTCAAGATTTTTCAGTATGTTCCTTTGGATCTCTTTATCATGTGGCGAAATTATTTGAGCACCATTTTCCCAATAAACCTTATAACCATTATCATCTTTAGGATTGTGAGAAGCTGTGATCATTATTCCAGCTGCACATTTATATTTCAATATACCGTAGGGTATAAATGGAGTTGGAACAACTTTTGAGAAAAGGTATACTTTCACATTCTTAGCCAAAAAAATTGCAGCTGTCAGTTCTGCAAATCTAAAATGGTATTGTAGAATTACGTTTCATACACGCCAATCTAATAGTTGGTAATAATAAGTAAATACAATAAAATATCCTTATTGACCTTTTACTATGATGACGTCCATCATATCCTATTATGACACCCTTTTCATTAGGATTACTAATACTATTCAATATATATGATGATAAGCCTTGGCCAGTTTGAACTATAACTAAATCATTCATTTGGCTATATCCTGGTCCCATCCGACCTCTTAAACCAGCAGTACCAAATTCCAGTCTTTTTAAAAATAAATTAGACAAAACTTTATTATCATTGCTAAGTATTAATTCTTGAACTTCACGCTCGGCGGTTACATCCTAGAATATACAACAATTGTATTTTATATACTTGACAAAAGTATTTGTGAAGTGCAGATGGTAGAAGAATGAAAACCTTATTCCATTTCAACCATTCAGTAATCTTCCCCTCTAGATCAGCGTTTCCAGTATCACCAGAAAACTTTACAGCCATATTAAGGCTATTTCCCAGTACAGAGTAACCTAGGACATAATACAAAATTTTATTACATCTGGAACAATTATTTGCTACAAAAAAGTAAATGAACCATACTGAATTTTTTAATACATAGATGGGAACCACAACAGAATCACAACGATGAAACAGAATCATCAACGATCCCACAGTGATTGATTGCAATTGTTAAATAACTAATATCGTACTACCATTTCTGCCAGATTAAGTTCAAACAAAAATTCAATATTTCATTCACAATTGCATACAGGTAATAGCTGATAATAGTATATTAAGAATTAAGGAATTATTACATGAGTCAAAGATGTACTTGTTCATGGAATGCGGATTTTTATCTAAAATGACACGAAATGTAGACTGAGATTTCTTTTACCATTTAAAACTAATGATATGTATTATACTTTTGATATTCAGTTTTCGTTTTTACATTAAATCTATCTATAAATGCATAAAATCCACAGTTTTCCTACCTATTATAACGTGTATAAATGAAAGTTCGATGTATATGTAGTTAAAATAAATGTTGATATCAATCGTAAATAATTACAATACTCACTCGTGAAACAAAATATTTTTCAAATAAAAGGTGAAATAGATGGTAATGATGGTATACAGTGAAAATTTGAGAAGCGGCAGTCACGATAGACTGATATCTCGTATGATGGATTGGGAACGATAAGCTTTATGGATATGGATATGGATCACCTAACCTATTATCAGTGCATCACACTGGTATCACACCGGTAAGGTGACGTAAGTCAAGTGGATGGTGCTGTCAATTCGAATTCTAGACAAACTTTTGTTGAACAGTATTTTACATATTTTCAGTTGACTTGTACGATAATTGTGTAAAATGAGTTGCCTTTAATTCGCCGAAACATTATTGTGCTACAAACAGTGATTTTAACACGCGTAGAGTACGTATAATAGATTGAAAATTGCATTAGGTTATTTTGTTTGTTACTTCTCGAGAAACATATGCGACGAAATTCTATAAGTTTCTCAACTTTTAATTATTATTTGACCTCGTACTTTGTCATTATCAACACTACTTACGTTTTAAAGTAACGGAAGTTAATACTGAAATTAATCAGGTTGTCATTAATTGACTGCATTAATTTGTTATTAGCAATTTATATAATTTTTTCAGTATGCATGAAATTCATGGATCATTAACTTAGTTTTGAAAAACAAAACAATGAGAAAGGTTGTCCAAAGAATACTTTGGAATGAATGCAAGGCCTATCATATGGAAGTACTCAAGACGCAACGGTTTTTTATAAAAGTACTATGAATATAGATTAAAAGTATTCCGTGAATAACAGGTATTTTTATTTGTCACTTGCCATTACGCCCAATTATTTAATTTTAAATAGTTGATCATTGATGCATTCTTTTTTACAGATATCAATTTGAATATTAATTATGTTAGTTGCCTCATAGACAATACTCTTATAAGATGGATATTGGCATTGTTAAAATTGCTGAAGATAAAGATTTTGAGAAATTAAAACACTTGTACGATGATAATAATGACTGGAGATTAGATTATAACAAACCTGATTTGTCAGTTTGGACAAAATCAGTACGTGGAATTAGTTTTAGAATGGTAAAAGTATGTGATATATTTTGCTTATAACCGAATTTTTCATTTCGTAACAAACATTTAATTGTATTAGCTATAATGTTGTACAGATTAGAACTCGTTTTCCTGATGTCCTGCCAGGAACTTTATATGATGTATTACACGATCCTGAATATAGAAAAGTTTGGGACACTCACATGATCGAATCAAAAGACATAGGCTTTTTTAATCCCAACAATGACATTGGTTATTACTCAAGTAAGTATAATGGTCAGTTTCTTTCTAGTATTTAGATAAACGTATATAAAAATACTTATATTCATGTATATTTATTTATATCAATCAGTGGCCTGTCCATCTCCATTGAAAAACAGGGATTTTGTTCTGCAAAGATCATGGCTTGATACTGGTATAGAACAATTAATTCTGAATCATTCTGTTTATCATAAAGATTATCCGCCGAAAAAACCATTTGTGCGGGCAACATCTTATCTTACTGGTAAAGTAAACAATCAGAATCTGGCTAAGCAGTCCGGTTTTTATTGATGTTCTGTTCAAATTTAAGGATACATTGTGAGACCATCTAGAAATGGAGACGGTTCTGAACTGGGCTATGTATCTCATACTGATCCACATGGAAAATTACCTGTTTGGTTGGTTAATAAAGTTACACAAATATTTGCCCCAAGAGTACGCAGGTTTACCATTTTTAATGAAGGTTAAACATTTTTATTTTTCACTTATTTAAACTATATTTTTTCAGATGGTTAAGAAATTACATAAAGCTTCTGTGGCTTATCCTAGCTGGAAATTGGTTAATAATCCTAATTATAAACCTTGGCACTTTCCTGAACAGATTGCATCGCCGCGAATAAAAGTTGAAGATGTGAGTATTAATTTAAGTGATAATTTTGAGAGAAGAGAAAAACACATTTCGTAGTAAAAAGATGTCTTCAATTTTAATTATTTAATTACTATGAATTGTTATATGTAGTGTATAAAATCTGCGGAAGAAAGGAATTCGAAGAATCATTTTGTTGATGAATCTGAATTAAAGGAGTCTGCTGCTATGGACAGTGATTAGCTTCTTTTAGCAAGGTATATGTTTATACTGTTAACATTGACAAACAATATAATAGTTCAAGTTATTTATGAAAAACAGTATTACAGAAATTCATAGCAACACACGACAAAGTCTGATAAGAGTTTATTTGTCACGTGTGCATGTGTATATAACTATATTAGTATATGTGGGATATATACACATTTTCACAAATTATATTTCCTCTGTTGTACTAGTATGTAATGGCATCGTACTTACTGTTATACATAATGGAGCTTAAATGACAGTATGATTAATAGGAGTATATTATGGCCTATAACGTGTTACATAAATGCTAGTCATCACTTCGTTATCGAATCTAGAAGATATATATGTTATTGAAAGTGGAATTTGTTATATGTGATTTAATATAACGCACAATACGCAGGTCGTACTTTTACATTTATGTTTTTTCGCATTCATAAAAAGGATAGTATTAAATATCAGTTTTTGTGAAATGATAAGGACCGCTGAAGGTACAAAACGTTTACATGTTGCCTACATTAAATATTTCTTAAGGTTATTGCATAATATCTTGGTAAATAGACAATGGTTACAGTATTGTGGTACAGCAAGTGTGATCTTAGGAGTATTAGAAAAACTTTCAACTTTGAATACAATAATGGTAATCAAATATTCACA
>NW_017155517.1:709281-710514 GCF_001652005.2 Ceratina calcarata
ATTAGCTGATTTTATTTAGATGAAAGTAATACGATTACTTACTAATTAACATAAAAGAATAGTATCTTAATATTCTAGCAAGTTAAACGGTATTTATTGATCGCTATATGACCTAGTTTGTCCAGACAATAGTTAGAAGCAAACATGTTCAAGAACTAAATGAACTTTTTTAGTTTTGTAATGGTAGTTCCTGCAGCTAGCATTTTTTACACTTTGTAGGAAATGAATGGCGATTTACTATGTGTATTAAATGTTCTACTTCAATTGAAGCAACTAACACACATATCCTATTTACACAATTTTACATTTACACTTATTAATTATACACGGTTCTTGTTCTTTCAATTTCATACAGATTTTTGAAATAATAAAAATTTAGATAATTTACATTTTGAAATATTTAAAACACACAGTTGGTATTTTTTAAAAACTAATAAACAATACGAGTACTTTGTAGAAAGTACTTTTTCACATTCATTTTAAATATATTTTACTTTTCCAAGCCAAGATACTTTAAGCCTGATCAATAATTGCCTTAAAATATAATGGCCTTGATACATTCATAATATTCATTTATGCATATTTTTTATATCTTCATTAAATGGTATGCTAATAAATTTCTTCTGTATTACAGTGTCAATTGAAAGACAAATAAGTAGCTTACAAGTTATTGTTACTTTTATGATTGAAATCTTTTTACATTATATATAATTCTATATGTTTTTATGTAGACAACTGTAAACATCTAAATAATACTTGTAATTTTATTTTCATCATTTTTTAAATGATGAATGATAAAATGTTTTTAAATCTTGAATGTGTAATTATCATTGTCCCAAGTACGTTGAGACGGAACAGGTGTTATACATTTTATTCGTTCTGGAATAATTTGCTTTTTTATGTTATATTATTTATCGCAATTTATAATTACATTTATGTGCACTAATAGATTTAAAAATGCACAAATTAATCGTTGTTTACAGATTCATTTTTATATGGGATGTTCCAGAATTCACAACTTTCTTCTGAGGATGAGAAATAGAATGAGATTCTGAGTAAGTTCCTGTTCCATACCCTCAGAGGAAAGTCGTGCATTTTAGGAAACTTTCTATATCTTTCATCAACGCATTTTATTATTGATGTACATGTGTCATTTTTGTCTCGGTGTATGAAAATATTATTCCTAATAACACATTGTATGCTTCCATACAAACATATTTAACAAATTATTTA
>NW_017155517.1:710734-716856 GCF_001652005.2 Ceratina calcarata
ATATCCACAATAAAAATATTATTTATTTCGTACAAAAGTGTCATGTTTAACATATAGTTATTTTAATTATTACATTACGTATGTTATAAAAGTTCTGTACAATTTAGTTGTTTCATAGTAATTCGTGTTTCAAAAATATACAAATATAAATAATCACATTGGGTATTTTACATGCTGCGTCAAATCTATTTTGAATAATTACTTTTAGTTACTTTGATCTCTAAGTGCCGTTAATTGTTCCATATATTCGAGGTATAGCCTTTGCCAACGTAAATGACCACCTATTACTGATAACACGTCTTCTAGAAGTTTATGTTTCCTATGTCCCTACACGAAAAATAGAAGCATATAGTGATGTTTACATATAATAGTAATAATATATAAATAAATGTAGATGTAAGTCCCAAGACAATACCAGAATTAAGGGGTCCCATATGCTTCTAGAAGCTGATGTATGACTTGGACCCAAAAGATCATCTAAGATTATCCGTAGACGTTTCTCCAATCCATCTGGAACAACAGTAAAATATGATTACTAAGGCACTTTTTTATTTTGCATAAAAAGTCCCAGTTTTACGATGTAACACGAATACATTGAAAATTATGAAATGGTATAAAAATATATATACCTTGCGTTATTAGAAACGATACTAGAGCCATGAGCCAATGTATGTATTCTTGAGCACTTCCAAGAGCTTTAGAGGCAAGTAACTGTTGTTCCAAATAGGATACTACGCTTGGTGCGCTGTGAGGTAATCTTGGATTCGGTAAAGGATTGCCTGCAGTCCTAAACAAGCCCTCCTGTAAAGAAGCAAGTGGACCTCTGGGTGCGCGATTTCCCGATGTACTTGACGCATTAATAGATGCCCAACGCCATACAGGATCTTGACCATCACCAATCAGCAACCATGTACCTAAAAATATTATTTTTAAATCTATTATATACGTGGGTGATAAATTATTAGCTTAGTGCATATGTTGTCATAAATGTTGTCATCAAACACGACAGATGTAATTTCTGTATTATATTTTCAATTAATTTATCAAAGACTTTTACGTATTGCTAAATGATTACATATTTCGACAGAGCTGCATTGCATTGTAAATATGATTGACGATTCATTCGAAAATAAGAAGCAATGAAAACAGAAATAAAACGACATTTCATGCCCATTAGCTTAATAATTAATATAAAACGTATATACCCATTTCTTTATGATACATGTAAGCTCTAGCATTGGTGAATGCTAAATGCGGCATTCCGTTATATAAAGTACAAGACAACAAAGAAACGCCGGGTACTGCCAAATGTGCTGCAGAAGTCGAGACTATCATTCTGCAAGAATATCCTATTTCCCAGACACGTACAGCACCACAACATGAAATTACCATTACCTAAAAATATTATCAGTTGACAAGCAACAGAGATTATAAAATAAACGAAAGAAGATGAAGAAATTGAATTGATACCGCATTTCCGCCTGCATGTACTTTCGCGAGTGGTGAAGGTGGTGCTAAAGGCGGTGCTGGTCGACTACCTTTCTCAGTGTGAAACGTATGTAGAGTGCCATCTTCTAAGGCAACCGCTATAACAGCTGGCGATGTTGCTAACGCTACAGCACTATATCCTAAATACACATCCCAGTTTGGTTCAGAATCCGTACCTTTGAACACTTGTAAATGAGCTAAACCCTGACTGTTGGTCACTGTTACCGCATAGTGACCAGCTTGTTGAGATAACGAACCGGACGGCTTCAACGGAGGCAGTATGAATTGATTCGCACTTCTTTCAGACACAACCTTTGGTTTTTTACTAAACGAGTGCAGTCTCGGGGTACTTTGGTCGCGACGTTTTAATGTAAGTTTGGACATCGGACTTTCTGTATTGTCCGAAGTTACAGCAGAAGATACGTTAGGTGTAACAACATCGTCTCGTTTCTCTATAACAATTGAACTTTTCACTTGGCTTGTAAATGTTGGTTGACTTAATCTTGCACTTGATGAATCCCTGAGTGAAGATAAATTATTTAGTATACATAGAATACACGGAAATTATAATTATCCAGAGCTGGTATTTAACCCACAACGTGTCGGATGGTGGAGGTATGAACATTGGTGTTATCCGTCTTTTACCATCCGATGTTCTCGTTTCAATTTGTTTATTAATTGGACCTTTAGCAGTAGTTGTAGTAGTAGTAGTAGTAGCAGTAGTAGTAGGTGGATGCGTTATGACTGTAGATGTTTGTGTTACTTGTGTCGGCTGTGCCGATGTTTTTAAATTAAGAAGCTCCGGTGCTTCCATTACATTACAACCACCTTGCACTAATGGTTTACCATACAAACGTTCGTGAAGACTACTCTATAACATAAAGAAAATAATCGTTAATCTACAATGGTTCTAAAGGATTCGCAATTATATGATTTCGTACTTGTTCAGCAGGATCTAATGGTTGACCTAATTCCTGTTGTGTGAATTCGATGAGTACAACGGAGCCGTCCCAAGAGCAAGCGGCTAATCGAAGACCACACGGTGACCAACTAGCATCTAAGACCGAGTGTGTAAATAGTTCGTGTATAACAACTAAAGGTCTTTTTAGAGATGTTAACCACACAGATAGAGAACGGTCACGCGAACCTATAGCAACGCAGCAGTACTGTTGTGGTTTAGAAGAACCTAGTTGCTTCTTTTGTAAAATATTGCCATTGAATCTCTGCCATGTAAAAAAAGAACAAAAAAAGGATACATTTATTTGTCCCTTAGCTAAGACATAAAATGCATAAACGAAACTTAATAAATACCACACATGTAACAGCTTTTCGATGGCCAACAAAGTCTTTGTCCTGCCTCCATCCATCTCTTTCAATTATCTGTGCCGTAGGACCTCCACCATTCATTGCATGCGCTGATACCAAATATTGTCCATCTGGACTCCAGGAAAGTCTTAAGACATGAGTTGTTCCACCACACTCTTCGAATGGTTCTGATATGAGCGTCGCTTCCGTCCAATCCGTAGTACGCCAAACCCTTAATGTTTTGTCATCAGACTGGGAAGCTAAATACTTTCCTACTGGATCCCATGTAACTCCTTTTACAAATCCTGTATGACCTTTCAATACAGCCACGATAGCTGGAAATTTCGACGCATCCCATACAATTACATTATTATCTACTGATGCCGAGGCTAACCACGGACTATGTGGAGCCCATGCTAGGTCAAGCACGTCAGCCTCATGCGAACGTAATGTAGCTATGCAACGCCAAGTTTCAACACTGGATTTTCCACCAAATATTGAACTGCCACCTGATCCACCTGACAATCGCCATATCATGATCAATTTATCTACACCACCAGATGCCAATAATCCATTATTACTCCACCTTACACAATTGACACATGCTATAAATGTATTAAATTAGTAAACNTAACTTTTAATGAAGCTTCATTCTTATCTTAAGTGAATTTTGTACAACGACTTCAACTATTTTTTAAGAGTTTAGTTTAAACAGTTATTTTCTGTATGAGAGAGATTTTAATAAAAGTTCTTTCAAATCGTATGCTTATGGTACTGAACACAAAAAAATAGTGTATACAAGTCAGAAATATTTTTTTAATTAATATCATAGAAACGATAATAATTATAAAATTAGTCATTAATATAACCAATTGAAAATTTAACAGTTTCATTCAAGCCCTGAGAGAAGATAAATAATGTCATACCTTGCCCACCAGTGGCAAATCTTTTGCCATCTGGATGTATATCCACAGAAAATATGGAGTATCCTGAAAAATAAAGATTGTTAGCTAAACGAATTGCAAATGTAAACATTGAAGACAGATCAATTAAACAATACACTTTGTACAAACCATCGTGCGTAACCCAAGTCGGCTTAACTAGCTTCATAGCGTCTTATTTATTGAAACTTTGTAGATTCAATAGTTATTGTCTATAATTCGTTAACTACATTGTAATATGTAATTAAAATTTCTATTTCTTTTTAAACATTACTTCACTTCTCAGCATAACCTTAAACTAGATTAGACACAAACATATACTATACCGGCAACACATTTTACTGAATTTCTGTAAACACGTGAAATTCGTCCATTCCATTATCCATATTCACAGACACTCAGGCACTTCAGATCCGCTACATTAACATCATTCATGCCATATATATAGTACACAGGTATCAATATCGATGTGTTTTGTATATATGCACAGTCGAGCCTAAACTGAACATGTATACTGTACTTAATATAGTTTGTGTATAATAAAATTACTTTGAGTTTAAATACTGAATTAAAGACTTTTAATATAAAAACTTTCCTATGCTATAAAATTAAAGTAATTTTTCAAATAAAACACAGCATCAAATGAATAATTTAATAAACATATAAAAATGTAAATCACTCTGGATTATTTACAATAATACATGAGTATATTTAAATTACAAATGTAGTCTTTTAGAGAAGTATAAAAATGTATTTCTTTTTTATTAATACTGGCAAACAATAAATTTTTACAGCTATTTGTTATCGCAATATATACAATTAATCTGGACTTGGCGCAGTACCTTTTCCAAGTAATTTTTTATAACGTTCAACTAAGTCTCCAATTGAACGTCTTTTCTGTCTAGTTTGTGGAATTTTAGGTCCATTGTTGTCATCATTATTTTCATTGATAAGACTGACGGGTTTATTCAAAAATTCATTCACGACATCTTCCATTTCCGATTTATTTTCACAATCATTACTTTTAGTATCCAAGTTAGGAGCGGCTATTTCTGTACTTTTAGCTGAGATGTCTAGACTGTCCTCAATTTCTTTATCATTCATTTTTTCATCATTCATTTCTTCATCATTCATTTCTTCAATTGCATTTCCAATTGTGGTTGAATTTGCTTTCGAAGAACACGGTATAGACATCAGGCTTAAGTCCGCTGTGAAAAGAAGTTTTACATGTCTGAAAGAAGTTTAAACAAAAGAATAAATTTGAAACAAATTACATACCTTTACTACCATATCGTTTCATACGGTTTGAAAATAATCGGGAATATTTTTCTGTTTGTTTGAACGATAATATGTTTTTCTTCGCTGACACACATTTTTCATAACTTGTTTGTATATTCAATGTGCGGTTGTCGCTATTCGTGCTTGCGATCGTATCATCGAAATTGATTCTGGACACTAATAAATGTTCTCTAAATTTTGATGTACGCGGTGTTTGATACTGTTTCAGACGCTCGTATCTCAAGAAGAGTGATTTGTGTGCAGCTAAAACAAATCATATTTTTAGTCATTCTAGTTTTACATATCTACACCTCAAATAATTTTACAAACAGCTTTGAATTTACCTTTCATTGGAGTTAGTTGTAATCGTTTCTGGAGATCAACTTTTTCATCAGTATGATCTGTATCAATATTAATAAGAGGCGATAATGTAACGAGCATATTATTCATTATAGGCATTAAGGCATCGTCATGAATTTTCATTGTACTTCGTTGACGTAAAATATCTTGTGTTTCTGCCGTCATTTTAGTAACATCTTCCACATATGTCTGAATTACACTTGATGCGTTCTCCAAATCCACACAACTGGCTTTCATTTGTAACGATAAGTCTGAGTAATCCTCTAGTGTACTTAATTTCAATCGTTCATATAATTGCGTCATAACATAATTAAATAATACGACAAAATTATTGAACACTAATTTATCATCTTTATACAATTCGAATAACAGACACTAAAATAAAGAATATTCTTTATATTAGTATTACTAACGGTTCATTATTGAAATTTATAGTAGACGGAGCAAATACTTACTTGTATATCTGGGCAAAATAAGTCTGAAATGTCTGAACAATTTATTTTATTCATGTTCTTTATATCCAATATATTAGCATCATCACTGTGACTTAGTATTATATTATTAATTTTAGAAATAAGCTGTTCTATCCCTTTCAAAGCTGTATTCTTTCGTTGTAGGTAATTTAATTGTTTATTTATATTTTCTTTCCACACTAGAATTAATAGATAATTATTAGCTTGTAAATTAAAAGTTAAAACATGAATGTGTAAATTATATAAAGAAAAAACATGGATCGTGTATGATGCGTAC
>NW_017155517.1:717603-718853 GCF_001652005.2 Ceratina calcarata
GTATATGAAAGAAAGAATACTTAGATGCGGAAGTATATTGTTTTCTTACTTTGTCGGATAATATATCTCCTTACAACTACTTCAGATAATTTCCACATAATGATTGTAAATTTACTTCCACCTGCATGAATTAAGTGAGAATTCAGAATATTTGGGAAACCAATATCAGGATTTTCCTGAGATATAACTGTTAAATAATCTTTGACACTATTACGATACTTTAACTCAGTTTTCTTGCAAATTACTGGCCACTCAAATAGTTTTTGAAACTGATCTGAATCGTATATAGTTAACAAATAATGAGATATATGTAAGAATCCTGTTGTGTTGGGCTTGTCAAACATACCCTGAAAAATAAATTAAAAAATTGAATTGTAAATATTTTCGGATGATAAGCAAATATTATATTTAAGATTATCATATCCTTTATAAAACGTATACCTCACGGAAGTGTTTCTTGAAATCGCCATTAGGTTCAACTAGTTGAGTTAACAAATATACATTGCGATGGAATGATGCGCTTACAGTCATCATTATAAAGATTTATATAATTAATATACAATTATAAACTTGTTATGTAGCTTCAAATGTACAGTTATACTACTCTGAGTAAATACTTTCACTTGATTCACTTTACTGACAAATGTTGTAGCCACTTTTAAACAATTATATACATGAGATGAACTATTCATTCTATCAATGTGAATGCGGGCGGACGGTCGAACTTGGTCAAACTCGTCGAACTCCATCGAACTCCTTGTCGAACTGGCGGCTGCTGGCGGCTAACGGCAGCTAACGGCCATGTGAAAACATTTGAAATTTAAAATCACGTACTTACTACTTCAGAGAAAGGAAACAACCAAGGCTTATATGATAACAGAGAGGAAATGAGAGCATTTGCTCATGGCCCAGGTTCCGATGGTGTTGTCAGAGAGAAACTGAGGCCGGTATATTCAGTGTATTCAGAGCACGAGCATCATTCAGAGATGATCTTAAAAATAAGTAACGACTCTGAATACCGGCCTATGATCTTAATCATATCTTGATACTTCCTTCATCATTAATTCCTTCGACCATAATGCTCGAAGATTAATTCTCAAATCGCTCAATACTCACGCTCAGAGAGCATGACTATACAGCTTTGCCTCTAACGCGGAATGATTTCGAATATTGTCTGCTGGTGATTGTAGCAGAAATTGATTTTTTGTTTGACTTGAACATAAAAATAAATTTTCGACCGAATTATAAAT
>NW_017155517.1:719089-720420 GCF_001652005.2 Ceratina calcarata
AAATAAATAGTAATTGAGGCTTCATTTATCAAAATGAAAATGACGATAATGATAATTCTAATACAACAAACATTTGTGTTTGTAGAAATACAAAATGATAATTGTTCATGGATAATAATCCTATCGAAAGTATCAAGCGTTATCATAGTGGCATTTTTTATTTTATTAGTAAGTATTATTAAACTCTTTACATGTTTTTTACTTATTCTGTCGTTATAATGAATAACTGGTAGAACTCTTAGCTTACTGTATCCACTCATTCAAACACGCGTAACGGACCATTTCGCTCAGGCATCGGACTCAGTAGTACTCACAACTATGTCACACTATCCTTGATAACTTATAAGATTAATGCCATCATTCAACAGCTTACAAAATTTATTTTTTAATTACTCTCTAACTGAAATTAAATTCTAGAGAGACGATTCCTTTACTCACAATCAAACAATCAATCACTTTTCGAAAATCGATATAAAATTATATTCATCTATTGCAATGATAAATAGAAGTATAAAATTACTTCTATTTATGGTGAAACTCAAAAGCTCAATTATCTTTCCAAATATGTGGATATCGTTCAAACCATGTGATTACATAATTTCTATATTTTAAAAATCTGTATGAAAGTTCGTAGTGCAGCAAAGTATAAAGTTTGATGCAATTTTATTACATTTATTTAATTCAATTTTTTAGTATCGTTTTTATTTCCGATTATTAAACTATAAAAAATTGGCATCTTGCTTGATTTTTTCAAAGCTCAATATATAACAAAAAGAACGCATAATTTTAATGTTTTCAGCTGTACTTATTCACGTCCAAAACCACTTACACTGTAGAAACTTGCTAAATTTAGGACTCTCGTATAACAAACGAACAGCTTATAAAACATTTACTTGCAGCTTCATTTAAGATACCATTATTGTTTCGATATCTTACGACTTTTAAGCACTTTCCTCATTACACGTAGTCTTATCACATACAACTATGTATGACTAAATACATTCTGTGTTTACATCTATCCATACAAATAGTTTTTTCTTTTTGTGATAAAAGTTTACAAGATATACCACGAATCGTTAAAATTGTTGCCGTCAAATTTGTGTTTGTTTGCAATACCGCGTTGCAAATAAATACAGCTTATAATATATAATTAAAGAATTAAATCAAGTAATATTGGTTCTCTCTTCTTTATTTTATGATCCTTTATTAGAATCAATAGTGGCCTATCTTGATACCCGAATCGCATAGTATCAAATGTAATGGCTTCAGGGTTTCAAGTAGAGTTATTCGATTCACTTGTATAATACAAATCGTTGACATTTTATTTAAAA
>NW_017155517.1:720850-754542 GCF_001652005.2 Ceratina calcarata
ATATATATATATTTTTTTCCATTTACTTATAGTAGCTAAAAATACAACAGAAATATAGATTGATTTATCCTGAACACGTTTATCGTTAATGAATGTATAGGGATTATTAGAAAAGTGAAATTTAAACAAATTCTATATGTGACATGTAATTTAATTTACAAAATTTCTCTGTATGACTTGTAGATCATATATATTTATATACTATGTATCTATCTATATATCTATATATAGCAATATTAATAGCATTATCATACAACTTTATGCAGATAAAAACACATATATATATGTGTAACATTCTCTAAATTTGCTGGAACAACACTATTTTATGTTTAATACGAGTCAGACATCACATTTCAAATATACTTTATTTTAAAAAGCGGTTTTAACTATATTAGAGTATAGTATACACGCCAATATTACATATACAACATCATTTCCTTTCATTATGATAAGATTACCATTTAATTATGTAATTATTATTTATAAGATTTACATAAGGATTTCATGTAATGAGAGCTTAAAAAAAGGTGGAATTTTTTAAAGAATAAATTTGTTTACAAGTAGATAAATCAATTTTATTACATGTATTTTTATTATTAATGAAACAAGACTTTTGGGTAACATCTTTATTAAAAAAGTATTTGTTACGAGTACTAAATATTAATATACAAATGTTATATTCTTCACTGCATAAAATAGTATTGTTCAGCATGTATTCACCTGTTACTCATAACAGAAGTTTTAATGTTTTAAAAATTGTATAACAGACAAACAATCACCACGTTTCAGGCTTACCTCCTTAACAAGAATGTTATATCGTAAACTTGGCTTTAAAAAGTATGTAATGTCTATCCATCTTGATGGTGGCTGTGGTACATGTGGGAAAAGTCGCAGATCAAAGGATACAATAGTCTCTGTAACAAAATGTTTCTTATTGAGATGTACAGAAAGCAGGTAACGAAAATGACTGCATCTCAGTCCTGCATCTCTTCTGGTATTTCGTGAGGATTAAGTAATCCTGGTACTGCCATTTGCTGTACCCTTTTTTCTTCTTGTGCCAATCTTAACGCGGTTTCTCTTTCCTCGAGATATAGATCTGAATCATCTTCGCCAGTATATTCCTTTAAAAAATATATTCATTCAAATATATTAATTATGTGAATGTTAGTAGAAAATAGTAAAAGTGATCGATAAACAGTCAAATTAATCATTGACACTCACCCTAATTTCCACAAGGAAATCTCTAAGATGTTCCTTGAATGCAGGGATATCTCGATTGAGATTGAAGAAACCTTGTACAGTTATTTTAATCTGATTATCGGTCAAATGTGGAAATGCTGTTTTAAGCAATCTTGCAACGTATTCTTGAATGTACAATGTATTATCTGGTACAGGTCCCAACGGAATTTTTATTCGTCCGAGTTCAACAAGTGAAAACATGTATGCCAAAATTGTAGCATGCATATTAAGGCCTAAACAATGAACAGAAATAAATAAGTCCTTTGCATGAAAATTATAAAATTCAATAATAACATAGAAACCAATTATATAGATATTTACCTGCTATGTGAGATGAGTCTGTGACTACACTGAATATATGTTGAAGAATATCCGTGAAGTATGTCTGATAGAAATTTTGTGTATCGGCAGTTGAGATTTCTATGTTTTGTAGAAGCTGATGCAGTATTTGTAATCCTGTATCCGCAACGTTCCTCATTGTATGTTTGAAAGCCCAAATTATTGAATCAAGTACAAGTTTAAATTGTGCTGGCGGAATTATAAGAAACGCAGAAAAGCAAGAAACATTCACTGCCTAAAATATAAAAACATTGTGAACATTACAAATCTATATTACATGGAGAACACAATTTACAAGTCATAAGTTATAATCATACATATAATTACCTGTAAAAGTAAAAAGAAATTTGTTCTATGTTCCGGAAATTCTTCAAAATCTTTATTGATCATTTCTAAAGTACATTCAAACACAGCATCAAATATTTTGGGGATCTCACAGGTAATGTGACCTTCTAGTTTATTCACGATCGTGGCTATACAACTCAATACCTCCGGTTCTCGAGCACAAGGAACATTTGTTTTTTGATAATCCAATAATACAGCATCCAATAACGGAGGAATAAAACTTTCTAAAACCTGTTGAATACGTGTAATAAAAACACCAATTTATATATCTACACTGAAAACTTTTTAAACATTAAATAGCCGTAAATATGACATGATAATATCCTTTTTACATATAGTAATCTTACCATCTGGCGATCAGTTGTCCTGCTGACCCAATCTGAGATCAATTTTAATGTTTCCTTTTTCACTACTCTCATACATTTAATTAAAGATTGTTCCATCACTGATTCACCATTCAAAGTTATTGCAGCACTGATATTTTCACTCATAACCTGAACAAAAGGAAATTAAACGTACTCTTAACATATGAAGTGTCAAATATATTATCAAATGATATTAATACCTTATAAACGTTCAACATATCTAAATATATTCTTCCTAATTGTATCACGTATGGATGTCCAAGAGCTTTGCAAGCTCTTACATTTGTTTTCAGGATACTAGCAAGTTGTTTTACGGCTTCCTGATCCTTCAAAACGTCAACGTTCTGCAATGAAGTATTACTGTTAGGTAAGTAGAAAAGCATATTATGTTTTATTGAATATCAAACATCTTTTAAAACAAAAAGGAAAACGTTTCATCTGCACCAACCCAATAATTTTTAGTACTCACTTTAGATGCTTGGCTTATTATATCATCCCATACTTGATTTGGTAAAAGCATATATCTTTCTATTAATTCTTCTTGCATTACTGTAGATGTTTCTGCACTTATCATGTATCCGACTGCTTCATAAAATGTATGTACCTGCAGTAAAGTTAATACAAAAATCAAATTAAAAAAAACTGTCATGCAACATGTAACAACCGCATCCAGTATTTTAATGCCTATAATTTATATTACTATCCCACTATGTACTCAATTACGTATGTTACGAATTCAATGATTTAACCTGCTGTGTTTGAAGATCACAAATTATAGTACTGATTGTAGAAAGGATTTCTTCAATAAATGGTACTAATTCTCCTGGTTGAGGTGTGACAAAGTGTCGCCTACATTTCAAAGCTATTTTTATGAATGTGTCACAGGCCATATCCTGTACACCGTCGTGAGTTTCTGTAAACAAAATGTTTAATTATTTAAAGCATTTCCTCTAATATTGATCAATCAGTTTGTATTGATTATTAGACTGCGAGTTTTATATGCATTTTCAAGTCTACTGAATTTTGAACAACGCATTTAGTATACAAAAGCATACAAAATGTTAGGAGCAAAGTGCATGTTATAACATACGAGTAGATGCAAGCCATATCTAAATTTCATTCTTCAACTCTATATTTTAAATATCTTATCTTGTATAGAAATTCGTAGTCTATTGATTATATTTTAGTATTCTTACCGTGCATAAATTCAAACAATTTATTTACAACAGTCTTTAGAAATTTCCAATGCGCTCTAAGAAATCTTGGGTACTGGCCGACTACATACATAATATTGCTAGCAATAATAGCTTTATTATCTTTCCCTTTCTTTTGTTCACAAAGACCAAGGAGATCTTTGATTACGGTTACCAGAAACCGCTTTTCATCTTCTTCGTGCATCGCACCAGAAATACTGCCTATTGCCCAGCATAACTAATAAAAGGATTATAATTGATTAGTATAAAATGTTAATGTACCTTCTATGAGATGAGATTTTAAATATACTTACTGCATTGAGATTCTTCCAAGACCATTCTGATCCATTCACTTGATTCTGCAACTTTTCTGTCATTATCCTTTCAGTATCTATGTAATCAAGATGAGTGAGATATACAAGAGTCTCTCTCATATTTTTGTACAAGTTAATCGAATCAGTGTCTTTCATAAATTCTCGGACAACTTCCCCATTTTCATTTTCTACGACAAGAACTTCTTCTGGTTTAGCCATTCTGCTGATCATAATGTATCTGACTTTCGTTAGAACTGGATTGTAAAATGATCTTCTAGACGAAATTGTGCTTTTAGTTATAAACAGCGGGGTCGTCGGAGATGGGAAAGGGTGCGCTCTGTATAAATTCATCGCCAATGTATTCCAATATTCCAAACAAATCTTGAATATCTCCACTTCCTCGACTTCAGAAATTAATACGAGATAGTGCAACGCTTTGAGGAGATCATCATGTACTTGATGTCCTTCTATGAAATGTCCACGTTCCTTCAAGAGTGTGCATAGAAATATAGCCAGATTTTGAATGAAGTTTTGTTCTTGATCACCGCCAGCTGCATACGCCTCGCGTATGTTAGTGTCAAGGGGTAGAATTTGCTCTATTTGCAGAATTACATTGACGAATAATAATACGAATACGCCATCATAATTTTTTGTGGAAACACCAGCGATTTCAGTTAAGCATTTCAATGTGATATTTCTGAATGTTGGTACATTTAAGAACTGTGAAGAAATTAACAACGATTAGAAACTAGTAAAGGCATATAAGAAAATAAAAAGTTCAGAAAAAGATATTTACACTGAATATTAATGTACTTATTAATTTTGTTTCAAAAATATATCCAAGAGGGATCCAGTTTAAAAACCTTAAAAGTGTTTCTAATGTAGCTGCTACTAATTGAACGTTCTGTGAATGATCCAACACAAACTGGCAAAGCTGAAAAATTTGTGAGAATTCACTGCACATTGTATCCTTCAAGTGTTTCGCTTTTGTTTGTGTCATTTGTCCACTAGAAAAGTCGAATACTTCTTCCGACAGTAATTTCAGAATTGCCATATTATTCTGACATAGGCTTTCATTTGTTTTACTTGCTCCAACAATGTCACTAATAAAGGATTCCCAGTTTTTTGGCCATTCTCGTTTTAAAACCTACATCATGCATTAAATTGATAAAAATAAATAAATAAGATTCACCTTTTCTCTCAGCCTAAATAGCTCACCTGTACTAAAATCATATTAAGTTTATTAAGATAAACTTTTTGGGCTTCCATTGTTTCTGGATCACTGCTTGTTTTTATGATAAGGCCTACAATATATTTTTTTATACCCTCACACTGATTTCGTGGTAATACTTTCCATCGCGTTTTTATAACTTGTTCCAATATTTGTAAAGCATAATACTTTGTTTGTTGATTCTGTAAATATAATAATACATGAACTAAAAAGGCCGGCATATTTATATATTTAAGGGTATAAATTCAGATTAAGGAAACTCACTTGTGAATATTCTAGAATAGTATCTACACGTGTCCAAGCGTTTGGATGTTCTTTAAGTGTGGTTAATACTTCCTGTGCAATTCTTTGTTGTTCACCTACGCCAGTGTACATACAACCTACTATGTTATCAAGAAGTGTTATATCTAGCTTCTGATTAAAATCCAGAAGCTTAGATGCTTGCTCTGCTAAAGTTGCCATATTTACTTTAAATTATCCAGCTTTCATACACTCTATCTGAAAACAATATTTTACACAATTAAGTAATTTACTAAAACACAATCTATGAATACAATAAAAAATATAACAAAATATCTTTTCAGAGAGATGCTAATTTATTTCATAAAGTAATAAAAGCTTAACTTAGCATACAATATAAGTTTATTATTAAGTCTAAAAATATATAAGCATGTATTATTTAGTAAATACTATTTAATAATTATAGTATTTACTAAATAAAATGTGTAAAAGGAAACTATTGTGATGAGATGTTTGATTATTTTTAATAGAAGATTGTTCTTACATTGTTATAAGCAGAAATACTGATATCGTGAACTAATATTATGTGATATTATAGAAAAATCATGTACATCTGTTTGTAATTAAGTTAAGGATATTAATGTAACATAAATAATGAAAATGAAACAACAATAATAAACTAGGAAATCATTGTTAATGTGTAGCGAGGGAGGTCACCGCACTGCGACCGCTCGACCTAACCTACATTTGACAATCGCAAACAAGGTTATGTGAAAATTAATTCTGCGAAATGTTTATAAATCTCTTATAAAAAGTATTTCATCCAATACATTTAGTGAAGCACCAGTGATGCGTCAGGTATATAATATCGATAACAGATGACTGGAATTCGTAGATTTGTGTTATCCGGGTGCACTTTACTCATTGCGTCGTTGTTCAACGTACAAAGTATCGTAAACGATTTTCCACATACCGCATCAACTCCCATACGTAGATTCTCAACTCGTAGGTAAAAAACACACGTTTCACACCAGCAATCACAATCTTTCGCAGCAAATCACAATCAGAAAAAGGCCAAACACACAACCGCTGATTCCCGCGCGCGACCAATTTCGTTCCTCGTTTCATAGACTCGCTGTTCCTCACCGTCTCTTTCTCTCTCTATCTTTCGCACGTTCTCTCGCACTCGTCACTCCTGCCTTTGCTCCGTTTGCGACGATCGTCAGTGAAGAGAGAGCTTTCCACACGTAAATGTACGATACCCACCGAGGCCGTTTGATCGTCGAAACTTTATTTCATATGTCCCATACGAATTTCTTGTTTTTTTCCTTTCACTTTAAACGAGAAACGAGAAAACTTGCAGGCTTTGCGTCGTCCTTACAATCCAACCTACAGATTTTCGAAAATAATAACAAAATGGCTGAACACGTTACGCGGACCATTGCGGAGAAACGGACATTTTCATTGGTCCCAATGATCAGCTTTGTCCAATCAGAAAAACTCTAGCGTCTCTGTTTCTAAACGTCACAAATTACGTCACGTGATGTCATGCAACACGTGTTCTCCATTTTGACTTGAAATTTATCTAACGTTTATGAATAAGTATTGCGTATTTACATTTTATATCTTGACCAACATTAACAATTCATGTCATCGTTTACGTGTTAATTTGACCCCCCAGACATGTATAATACATTGTTAACTCCATGGTAATAACAATGCGTTCGTGAATATTTATTTGCCACGAAACGTAAAATCTTATGTACGGAGCATCTCTGCGATTACTACCCTTTGTACAAACATATGGTATACGACGGTACGACAGTTTGTGGTCTATTATCTTTTTGTTAGATGTCTGTGTTAGAATTAGAATGTCGAGAGTTTTAGTCAGCTGAGTAGCATTTACAATACTCAAAGTAAAAAAGAATTCGGAATTAAACGAAATAAATGTGTTTATGTGCGTGATTGATTAGATATGTC
The DNA here is from genome assembly GCF_001652005.2 of Ceratina calcarata. Taxonomy (NCBI): domain Eukaryota; kingdom Metazoa; phylum Arthropoda; class Insecta; order Hymenoptera; family Apidae; genus Ceratina; species Ceratina calcarata. The sequence continues at coordinate 728,097 of NW_017155517.1, forward strand.
TTGTCAGATTAAAAAGATCGCGAATGTAACCAACATAAATAATATTAAAGAATTATTGTTTGGTGAATCTTTTAAAAGACGTAAGTTCCTCTATTCTTTTGTTTTGCCATTTGCAGAATTAATGTAGCCTCATAATATAATAATAATATAAGTATCAATGAACACAATTTTTAGATGATATTCCACAAGATGAATTACCATTACAAGACTGTTTTGTATCGTTATCATCAGCTGGGGATATTCTTGCTATGGTATATAATACAAAGATGATTATATTGATTTGTATGTNTTATACATTTCTTCTTATATTAAATTTTATTTTAAATATAAACTTTGGTGTTAGCAAGGTGGGATTCATTAGAGCCAGATGAAGCAAAGAATAAGTTCCATATGATATGGTATGGAGAAATTGCCAAGCAAGAAAAGTAAGTTGTTTGATACAATAATATTATGTTAAGTAATTGCTTTTTTTACTGTGATTAATTTCTTTGAAAATATGTCCATATATTAGAAGTATTTTTTAGTGAATGGATAACATCTGTGATTTGTTTACCATTAATGTCATTGGGAAAAGCAAGCGGTAATCCAGATTGGACATGTATTATAGTTGGTTTTAATACTGGCTTTATTAAGTTTTATACAGAAGTAAGTTGAATCTGATATGCCAAGTAATTAGTTTATATGGAATAGTAGTAGTTTGTAATATGTGTATAATGATTATACTTAATTATTTCTAATTCAGACGGGTGCATTATTATTAGGAGAACAGTTGCATAATGAGCCAGTTTTAGGATTAAAGTGTCAGTCCTTTCGTTCTCCTAAACACATGGGTGATACTGCTTTGACAGAAGAAGTTTATGTGATATACAACAGTGTTGTATGTGTACTGCAAGGTTTCTCCCTATTTTCTACGTTACGTGCATGCAGAAATCATTTGGCTAGAGGTACACTATTATTTCATGATTATATAGTACTTGCGTACACATTTTCAGTGTTAATCATTAATGTTTCAAATTGCAGTACAAGCAAACTGCGATGACCTACCACCTATCACAAATTTGTCATACAAGAAATGGGGCTACAAAAGCCAGGATATTGTGAATGATTCAGAAGTAATTGGCATCACCTCTGTGAACAGTTTCGATCATTTAATGACAGCTTCAATTTGTGGTGGATATAATGCATCTTACAGATCCAGTGCACCACAGCACAATTTAGTTCTTGCAACTGGTAAACGACCATTCGTTGGTTTCCATTATGCATTAGAGGGTGGTTCAGCTCCAGTTCTATCAGATGTTGCAATAGCAATGGCCAGCAAATTAGCAAATGCTATTGGAACTGCTGTTCCGTGAGTGTTGCATAATAAATTCATGTTATGCATTTATTGTCAAAGGAATACATCACCTGTAAGAGAACTGTGATTGAAATACATTTCTTGATTTAAGTCCACTATATTGCTTGTTAATAATCTCGAAATTTGGATTCTTTTTCATTTGGTCTTGGTTTTTAGTCAGATTTCTAAAGCTGCATTCTACTTTTATTTTAATTTTTTCTTACAGTTGGTTCCCTATGAATTGGGGCAATTCGAAACATCAAACATCGCACGAAGCATCAAAAACTGGCGTTCATGAACCAGTTGAACCAATGACATGCAGATTTGGTTTAAGTGATGTTACAAGGGAAGGTTATTCGATAATATCTAGTCCAAATAAAACGTTATCAGTAGTATTAGATACAATGGGTAGAGTATTACTAATGGATAATAGATCTGGCACAGCTGTGAGAATGTGGAAGGGTTATAGAGATGCTCAATGTGGTTGGATTGAAGTGGAGGAAGAGAAACATTCTGGCATTCATAAAGCATTTACTAAATTTAAACAAACCCCGCAGTTACGCACTGCTTTGTTCTTAGTCATTTATGCCCCCAAAAAAGGCGTGATAGATATATGGAGTGTTCAACAAGGCCCCAAAATTACTACGTTTACTGCCAGTAAACATGGGCGGTGAGTAACAGTTCTTTCCTTTATAGTAGTATAACAAATTCGTCAAAACGGATTTCATATACATATTTTTTTGCTTGAAAGACATTTCCAAGAGTGCCTTAAAATTTGAGGAGTCAGTTCATTTAAAGACTGATATAAGAATTAATAATAATTTGTATGATATTACACAGACTTCTTTACATCAATCACGGACTTCTTGGTGTAAATGATAATGTACATTTAACAAAGAATAAACCACAATACTCGTGTGTTTTTATGGATCCACTGGGAGGACTGAAAGAAATTACAGTTCCATTCCATTTCGCTCTTAATAGTAAAAATGGGAAAAGAGCACGAGATATACATCTGCTTAAAAAGTTGAAAACATTTCTAAGGGAGGAAGAATATGAATACGAGAAATTAGTATCACACATTGAGAATGTATGTTCAGATTTAAAAACTTATGAAATAAAAGTACAAACGCTAGAGATATTAATGACAAATAAAAATATCATACCTGACGCTTTGCTCGTAGCTACCAATTGTTTTGGTAAGAAACTAGAAGAGTACGGTATGTATATTTTTATTCCTAATAATAATAATTCTGTAGATAGTATGATGTGACCAATCATATAGCACATAAATCATTTGTTGCGCTTCGTTTTAGAAAAAGAAGAGATGGAGCCCACAGCAAAAACGCTCTATTTAATGATAACACAATTGCAACAGATAATACAATTTTATAAACATATTAAATCTCAGTCTGATACATTACAGGACATTTCTTCTGTAAATGACAGTAATGATTCGAATAGTAGCAGTGTAGCTTCGATTTTATTTACTTCTGAAAGCGAAATACAAAGAATTTTTGAATTATTTGATAAAGTAAATAGTTATAGACGTTCAGATTTTAAGAAAGAATGTAAAGTAAAATTTAAAGAGGATGATAGAATGTTTTTGAATTTTTTATTTTGCTTTGAGTTTGGAGCAGCAGGATTTATGGATATTAAAAGAGATATAAAAACTGAAAGGGAATATGAAATTTGTAAGTGCATTGTTGTATAGGATTCTAAAAATCCATTTTACGTACAGTTAAATATTCTTATATACTTCTAGCTCGATTACTGTACGAGGGATGCATTCATTCATGTGACAGGATTGAAACATGGAAAGAAGCTGCCATATATAGCAATATTCAACCGTTTGTTTTTATGAAATTTGCTTTAATTTATTGGCTCAATAAGAATCGAATTGTATGCTTAGAAACAGAATTAAAACAATTTACACAACTTTTAAATGCTATTTGTTCGATAGCCAGTAAGTGTCAAACGTATTTATTAATAAGAGTAATATATGCTTCTATGACATGAATTTCGTCATTTTTAGATGTTGAAGAAATATGCGCAGAATATAATGAAATATCTTTATGGTGGAAGAAAGTTCGCAATATTCTTGCAGACTCAATAAATCCGTTTAATGCACTTACCGCTGCTTTGGTCTGTAGGGCTGTTGCTATGTCGGTAGAAAAATACAGAGAAAAGTGTGTTAATGAAATTCAGAGTAATGACGATCAAGGAATAAAAGATATTAAGAAAGAGAATGACCTTAATGTGGAAGTAGAGCAACATCGAGATTACGTTAGTAATTTAAAATCAGATGATGAAGTGTATAATTTGACGAGTGAATGGGAAAATGTTACGAAAGATAGTTGTCAGTTCACATTGTTAATTGGAAATCTTGAAGATATTACGATTTTAGATGCTGTTGTAAGGTAACTAAGAACAAAATTCTTCTGATCTCGAAGAGAAATACTCAGAGAACTTTTACAGAACGTTTATTTCAGTCAGCAACCTCCGTCAGATGAGACAACACAATTTTTTGCATTACCATTTGTAAAATTTGATATTTCTCTGGCATCGGTACTCTCAAAAGGGAAAGGTGCATATTTCAGACAGTTGCTATTTCACATTTGCTATTTTCTATTTGACATTTCATTTGCATCAACGTAATATTATATATCATTCTAATTTCATTTCTAACTCTTGTTGTAATTAGGTTCTGTATCAGAGATCATTGCAAAGTGGATTGCTTCTACGGGTATAGATCCTGGTCAATTAGTAGATTCAACGGATATAGAATTCGATCAGCTGCAGCTAGCAAATGATTCCTCAGAAATTCCAAATTCTTCAGGTGATATTTGCGATGTAAACGTCTCGCAATGCAATTCGGAAAAACTTCCTGATGAAAAAAGTGAAGAGGAAGATAGTAGAAGCGCTACTACATGTATTTTAGGTGGGGGACAAGTACTTTCCTATCTGTATCTCTGAGTTACGCTTTCAATCCGTAAATTGTATTATATATTTTCTATCTTTTTAGAGGGAATTAAATTATTGAAACGTCATTTCCCATACAGTTTAACAAGTAGTGTTTTGCTAGCTAATGTATGTTGGGAATTTGCGATGTCGTGGAATAAAGACATTTCGCAATTGAACTCCCTTGAAGCTGCGTTATCTGTTTTACAACAAATACCGATGAAACATATGAGGCACGGTACGTAATCAATAAAAAAAATTATTGTTATTTTTTAATAGAAATTTTCCTTTAGGTGTGTGTTGCTTATTATGGTCAGTCCATATAAAGAAGCGAATGGAAGCGGTTGCAAAATTAATTAATAAGCTTGGGAAGCTACCAAAGGAGAGATTGTGCATGCAAGAAATTGGTCTGTCCGATGCACAAGCAATTGTGTTCTTACAAAATTGTGTCACGTTTTTAGAAATATTTATCGATGTAAGTTTTGTCATGAAAAATTTCACATAATATAGACTTCGTTGACATTTATTCTATGTTGTATCAGTCTGAAGTACTTGAAGCTGGAGAGAATACTGTAATTAAGTCAGAGGAACTGTGGGAAGGATGTACTTCTGGACCACAACCTTTCGCTGCATTAGCTATTTCCCAAGCACCTGCTGGATACGATTTAATCATGTTACATGTTCAATTAGCCGATGTCTTGTACATGATGGCATATTTTAATTTGAAAGTAACAAAACCGCTAAACAATTTATTCGAATCTGTGGTGAGTGAATGGAACTATTGGATAAAGGCGTAAAATACATATTCTCATTGCTTTGTAAAAGTAATGAATTCTAAATATATACTTAGGTGCAACCGTATTTTTTTCAAACAATGTCGGATAAAGTGATGCTTACATGGTACAGGGATGATAAAAGAGATAACATGAGGACTGTGTTTCTATGTCGTGTAATTAGTGCGTCAATGGATTTTATCCACCAAGAGACAACGGATGAAAAGATGATCAGTTCAATGCAAGCCATTCAATGGATGAGTAAATGTCAGACACTAGCTTCAATTTGGAAAATAAATAATGATGAATTAAGAATATATCAAGTTTGTCAATTATATGTAAATGGTTTCGATCGAATAGCGGAAGATGTAAGTGAATCATAGTTCACTGGAAATTTTTCATCGGATATGGAGTTACGTGTCTTCATTTTGTTTAATAGGTTGTCGCAGCTGTAAACGATGTTGAGAAATTAGCAGAAGATCTCTTGCCGATTGCTGGGAGGAGAATGATGGCATATCTTTCGAAGACACCCGATCTTTTGAAAGAAGTTGCTCGTATAAGTCCAACTCTCACTAAATATTTAGAAAGCCTCGTAAGNTATTATATACATATTACTTTTTATCTCAGTTTATTACAAATGAATTTCATTATTCCTTTCAGGATGCGCCGAATGTAATTTGTACAAATTGTTCAAACGATGATAATATCGAGCTGATACGGCGAGTTTCGAGACACTTGCCCGAAACGCATCCGAATTATCATCTTGCGCAGCTAATGTTAGACGCGGCGTTTGAAGGTACATACGAGGGATTTACGAGGGAACACAATATTCAAGTAACTTAGCGCTAATTTCTAATAGGAAATGAGTTTAATAAAATCTGTAATTTTTGTTTTTAATTCGTTGTATTGAATCTGATGTTTTAAGTAAATATAAAATATATTTGATATGTATTATTGATCCATCAGGTCAGAAATACTAGAAACATTTGGTATCACAAAAAATTGTGGTATAAATATGCATGTATGTTAACATATTGCACATAATAGATTAAAGAGCTACAAAAATTTTATTACTTCATGGATTATTTAATTCTCACATTTCATTTAGATCGAATCAGTATTAACTAACTGTTTTCAATTTTCTTATCTGTTACGTCTCGCAGTTATTGATATGCATAACTTGTAATTTATATATACAAATGTTGCAAAACTTATCAATCTTTTAAACTATCATAAAATACAATTTAATTGCGGACGTATCTTTTAATTAGTCAAAATACGTTGGCAATCAGTGATACGCGTTTTCAAAACGCATATGATTTTATGATTTGGATTCCAAGGATGTTAGAAATCGTACAACTAGAAACGTATAGCAAATCCTTTGTACTGCGGCCTACTGATGGCCTCCCAATTTGTGAATTCAGTACGATCAATCTGACTACCTGGGCTTCCGACGTTTGTCAACCATTGTGCCCTGAAATGAAGAACTTAATCATAAAAACCATTTGATTATACCATTTAAATCTATACCTTGTAATATTTACTAGTGCAATTATTCTTATCTCTACATAATATCTATCGGTGCATATGAAATATCACCAGTCACGGTAGATATAATTTCTGTATTATATCGTCATTTAAACAATTTATCAATTACTTTTAGACATTCCTACATAGTCCTGTAATATAATTGAAAAGAATACATAATAGCGATCACTATTTTATTCAGAAAAATCGAAATTGTAATACTTTTACTTTTTTTACTATTAAATTTTGTTGTTATACCAAATTATTTCGTTTTCAATTTAATTCATAGTAGCGGACAATAATATAAAAATATGATAGATAATTTTCATCCGAAAAATTGAAACTCGAGAAACAAAATACTTCGTATGCACCACCAGCCTAATAAAATCAGCCGCCAAATAACGATTGATTAAAGCGTGCGTCACATATGCCATGACTGTAGTTTTGCACGCTTAGCAATTATAATTAGCGCCTAATCAGACCGAGTTCAGATATTTTAAGCGGCTCTATCGAAGTAGGATCTTTAAAGTCGATCAGCTGTTGTCACGCGACAATAACACTGACCGAGCCTTCAGCGTGTAGGTAATAGCCAACTAAACCGACTTATTATCGAATTGATTATTAATATATTGGAAATAAAAAATTAAGATCTTGGGTCAGTTTTTTTCGGATTTTTCGTCCTTATGATTTACTTAATTAACTTCTTAATTAATCATGTAGAAGAGAGGTCAGCGACTTTTCAAATAATGTTTAAACGAGTGAAACAATAAATTAACAATGAAGCTCGATCTAAGACGATTTCCTTCTGGGGAGAGGCCAGAAATTAGTGTTTTGTCCTCGGCTGAGCTATTTCCTCTGACTTCAGGTTCACGAGCAGCGCAACTCCGACCGTGAAAAGCGATGTACGCTCCCGGTACAGGCACTTAATATCCACCGTCCAAATTTCTATTTATTCAGCAATCTTGCTTGGGCAAGAAATAATTCGCCTTTCTAGCATTGTTCCTTCTGTCTGTCTACGCAATTGGCAAAATATATGGATCAGTAGGTCTGGCTCACATCTCTAAATAACGATTACAGCCTTCTCATCTTGGTCTTTCTCTGTCATTCTCAATGAAGAATTCGTAGCTCTTTCTTTATGGCTCTTGTATGATGAACCGCATCAATGATACAATATATATTCATTTCTTCTTGTTAATACACATTCACTACATTAATTTTACAATAGAATTAATTCACAGTATTTTTTCACTGATGAATATGTTAGAAAATAATAATTTCGTCAACGTATTATTTCCAGGGCTAAAATGAAAATGTTGACTTTTATAAATTAGTTATTTATCGAACTTTTAAATCTGTTTTTTTTTAGTGAATTTTATACAAAAACACTTTAATTCTTTTTAAAGAATTTAGTTTTGATAATTATTTTACATTTAATTGATAAAATTTTTGGAGGATCATATAATTCGGAAGGCATATTAAACAATAGGATATAAAAGTGAAGGATATTTTTGGAATTAATATTATTTAAGAAATTATGTTAAATACATATATGTCGAAGAGAAAGCGCATATTATGTCTTCTTGGAACAGAAGAGGTAATTATAAAATTACAGTGGTTTTATAAGCAATTGAAGATCTTAACAGTTTCATTCGAGCTTCGGAATTAAGGCCACGTGAATTATTGAAAAAGAATTCGTTTGCATAAACACGTTGATAGTTGCTATCGAATCGATTCGGCGACGACTCGCGAAGAAAAGAGAAGAGACGACGCGGACCGCGCTATTATTTCATTAGATCATTATTAAAGCCAGGCCCAACTACCTAATGACCGTTACTCGGCAATTTGCGGCTAAGGTCACGCGATTTTAAGGGAGCACTGAGTTCGTGGACTTGTATTAGCAAGCTTATGTCACTAATTCGTGGAACAAATTGAAAGATCTAAAGACAGAATTAGGAAGAAAATACGAGGGCACTTTTTATCTTCTCATTTGCTACACAAATATCACACAAGCCTGATGCATAAGAGATGTTGTTTTGTTTCTGGAGTTAGAATTTTCCGGCTATAAGTCAACTTTTATCCACTGTGAGTTTTACATTGCAGATTTCACTGGTTTTTGGCAATGAATCTTCACATGTTATCATTTAGCACACATGTGAAAGTAATTGATAAATTATTTGAATGCAGTGTACGATATATTACAGAAATTACATTTGTCGTGCTTGAAGACGATGCATCAATTTATTATTATGCTGAAAACTTCGAACGTCGTATGAGTAAAATTGAAATTCGTTATTGTTCTCTGTGATGAGAAAACCGAAACACGACAAGATGCATTGTCTGCAGCACTCGTTTTATCTCTAGCGCAGATAAATTTCAACAAAAGCGAACTTTCACATTGTTTACTGACCGGCGTCAACGACGGTTTGTGCAAAGACATCGTTGACAAAGAATTGTAACTTACATTTGATCGACGAGAGCACGTGGCCCCTGCATTTTTCCGAGTATCGTGCCGGACTTTGTGTTTTTCACCCAGCCGGAAATCCCCAGTTCCTGGCATATGTCCCTCACGTACTTTGGAAAGTATACACCTGAAAATTTGAATTGACCTACTTTATCTGACATTTGTCCTTCCACTAAATGAAATTGAAGATCTCATTCGTGATAATTGTATTAGAATCGGACTGAGTCTGAGAACGAGGATTAAAGTTCCACGAGAGAATCACTTATTCATGACTCGTGACCTTCCAAGAATTTTTCCAACTATGTAATATTAGAATAATTTTTCAATTTCAGAATTCATGTTCTATATAACGCTATTTCTTAGAGCCTATGAAATATCATTTTCTTCGTATACAGCGAACATAGTTTCTCTAGAATATCATGAGGCCAGAGCGCACGCGAATGTACTTCAAATTAAACATTAAATCGAATTTTGTCTTCATTTTTGATTCTGTACTGTAATTCGACTCGCATATCTACGATTATCCTTAAATGTCCAAGTGAACATTTCGTACCAAATGATATAGCACTTAAGCGAATATTCGACAACCTTCTGATCGAAAAAGCTCGCACCCTTACCCTGGACTTTGCCGAAGACTTCGAACTCCACGGAAACTAGAGGCTCGTTGCAGAGGGGATCATCCGCCGCCATCCTATAGGACGAACAGTGAAGTTCCGGGTCACCTTACAAATTTCACTTCTTCCACTCGTGAAAGTTTTTCGCGTTTCCGGTAGACGATCAGCATGCAAGCGCTGCTTGGCTACGACTCTCCCTTCTGACGGCCACTTCTCTCTTCACCTTTCGCCGTGATACGACCCACCAAGTGATTCTGACCATTGCACCACAGCGTCGCGACGCCTCAAATAGACTCCCCACTACGACAAAAGTGAATACAATTGCGATTGATCGAGAATCGATCATCGTTATTACCGTCGCGATGCGTTGTCCTCTGTTAACCGAAATTTCTTCAAGGGAACACACGACCCTTCGCTCTATATCATTAGTAGCAAAATTGTGGCTCGCGAGCCAAAGATTTGTCTTGTAGATATCTGGCTTTCGAAAAGCGAAAGAATATGCAACAGCGATACGTCTGTCAGCCGATATTACAACAATCAAGCGAGATTAAAGATTCTTTTTGATGATCTCAGAGAAAAATTTTGAGGTCTATAGACATTAAAACCATCTATTGCATTTTAATTGAATCCGTCCATATACATAATACCGATCCAATTGAAGATATATCTCTGCAGTATTTCTAATAGACGAAATATGGTTCGTGTCATAACAAGGTTTGGCTATCATTGCTCTATATATTTTTAATTACCCTTCGCATTTTCGTAGCAGCACACGCCCTCGACAATGCTCGCTGGCATTGGTCTAAAAAAATTAGAACCTTTTGGCCGTTCAAGCTCGTAAGGATAAGAGCAGACATGTAGAATTAAAAATCGATGAGCCTCTGATCTGTTTAGGATAACTTTTGACCACGAAAGTGTTAATATAATACAATCATTGGATTTCTTTTTATTCCAACAAATCAGATGTGGTAGAAATTGCAAATGGACAAAAGCATATAAATTGTAAACTACGTCAAGTACTGCAGAAGCCCAACGAGAATGGCCAGTCCCTTTATTACAATGAAAGAACAATATCAGAGCTTTTCTCGTGTGAAACTTTTTCCGCCTCCAATTTTATGGTAAACTCAGGAAGATCACACCGTGCATCCTCATGTACATCATGTGCATGTACATACTCGAACATCTATCGGTAAACTTACTGTTATTAGTAGATGTAGTACAAGGATAGGAACCACAAAATTTGTTTTGGGGTGTTCACATCTTTTATTGAAAGCTTTTACCTCTCCACTGACGTGTTAAAAAAAGATCTCTCGTGATGCAAACCTGCGGAATTGCATTTGCGAATCGAACAGTCGATTCCAGTTTTCTGTGGTACGCAGGTGAAAAACTTCCGTCGGAACCGCCTGGTGGCTGGTACATTGTCCATTGTGAAAATATTAAATGTAGGTCAGGGGGGCAGCCGGTTATCGTCGAACTAGCCACTTCCCATCGATGTGCTAGCAGGCCCATTGTCCCGTCATTATTCCAGTTAATTAATTATTAGTACGTCATGTGTGTGTGTGTGTGTGACGTCGTAATTGGTGTACAAGAGCAAAATCTGCGGGGTGTACAGGATGCGGGGGAGAAGGTTATAACCCATTTACAATGATCGTGTCCAGTCTACTACCATTGTCATCGTCAAGGTCTCATCTAACGCTAGGATCGCAAAGCTTCCAAGTGTCACGACGGGGGAATAAATTCGCTGACACCTGATCGATCATGCGTCGATTGTGAACGTAGCAATTATTAACGATCACTAACAGAGTAGAAGTCTCATGGAATTGATATTAACAAACACTTCTTTGAAGTAACAACGAGTCTTTATTAATAATAATAAATCGATCGCGTTAGAGTTTACGGTTTACGGATAATCGATACTTTCAGTAGTTAAACTCTCGTTGAATCGTCCATACATTTAAATTAACGTCCCACGAGATACGTATACAAAATGATCCGGTCTGACGAACTCGAATCAAGGCGCACGATTTGTCACACGAAATCATTCTGAATGAATCATTGCGTAATCGCGTGCGTGCACGTGTCTATAGATACGTACGCGTGCACACGCGTACAGTGTGCGATTTACGTTGCAACACGCAACTGATGCGTGTGCGTACACCCTTGCGTAGACGAAGAACGTGTTCCTCCTTCGTTTCGTCACGGCCTTCGTCGACTCAATTGCAAGGACGCGCGCTGTTAGTTCGGTTACACGATTAGACGCATAGATACAATTATGTACATACAATATCCTCTTCGTCCCTTATGTACAAACGCGTTTCACGATTTATAATCGCACTCGTTCACAGCCATTCACTGGAATCCATCATCCGACTCGGATCCTCTCGTTTCCTCGTCAATCGGTTTGTTCGTCTAATTTAAATCGGTACCCTAAGCGTATATTTTGCGTGTCTATCTACATACGTTTATCTGTCGATCTATACGGCTATCGCGACTACTTGTCTACCTCGTCTTCGGTCTACCTATTCTATTACATAGTTGTGAATGCTTTAATAAATTTCTCGACGACTTCAATATGAAGCCCGCGGAAAGTTTCACTTCACCATCGTCACTGATTTTGAGAGCACGGTTCATCTTCTGGGACTTGAAATCCTTTGTCCTCCCGACGATTTCGTCTTCGTTTGTTCGTTTCGATGCTGTACGACGATCTGACGTGAGAAATATTCGCAGTGCTGTCCTTTGAAATTAGACGAGAGATTCCGGGTTTGACGGTAGGATAGTGGTGGTAGTGCTGTTAGGCAAGAGTGCTCCGTTTTCCGTGTCTTTGGCGTTGCCGTCTGGCCGAGGTCGGAAGTCCTTCGAGGCGACCAGCAGATTTCGTCGTCTTGCTTCCTTCCTTTCGCGTTCGACCTGTCAATAAATTACGCTTTCTTGTACTTGCATTCTTTATTTCTTCTACTTCAGATTTACGTAACTAATTGTAAGGTATTTTTCCAGAGAAAATAGGTTTCCACCCTTTCGCTATTTTTTGCATTTAATTACGTTACGTATTGCATTTTATCTCGAGTATTAACTTAAGAGATTTTACTGAATGCTTTTACATATAATATTTCAATAATTTTTAGATGGGAGTGGGGAGGTCAGGCTCATCCAATTTGGGCCAATATCTATTAGTCACGCCAATATCCGAGTCTGTTTTTAATTTCGTTTAGAAGATTTAGAAAAGCCATAGGTAGTTAGAATGAACCATCGACTGACCTTGAAGAATAATCGAAGATAGTGGCAAGGGAATGCGACGCATTTGCCGTCATCCTCCTCGGCGTCGATATAAATGCCGCGAACGAGAATCGAGTTGCTGCAGTTAAGAAGTACAAGGAACACAAAGCATCCGACGTGGGTGATCCAGCAGGATAATTCCTTGTTTTCGGGCACTAGCCATATATCGAGCACGGTCCAGATGCCGCGCCAAACGTTTACCGTGCCCAGGAAGCTAAGCAAGAGGAATCCGTCCGCCGCTATCAAACGGGCCAAGCCTTGAAGACGGGCGCACACGTATCGCATTAACGGTTGCAGCGAGAACGTCACAGTCACTATCACGTATCCGATGGCCTGCAATTGCATGCGACAATTGTTCAGAAGTAAATAGAGAGAATCATCAGCAACTACGTATTTATTCATTTTAGACGTCTCGGTTTAGGAACAATTTGATAATACCCATTGATGCAAGTGACCCATTTAATATTTTAGATGAAAAAATTGTCGGACATTATTTTCTCAACGTTGTTAGTTTGTCCCTTTTACTAGTTTGTTCTCCTATCCAATTCTTGTTCTTTTTAAAATGGATCGGTGTAATGCAATTTAATTTTTGGTAATAGAATCATCAAATTGTGAACTTCCTTTTTCTTGTTCTATGAAATAGATAGGAAATTGTTGAGAAGTGGTTTATTTTCAAACGTGGTGATTATCCCGAGTCACCCTACATTTTCTTACCCCCGTTTGCTTACTTTGTATTATTTTTACGTATTTTCCTAGGAAAGATTTTATGTGGAGATGCAGTGAAAGTTTTTTACAGTCTAGTTGTCGCGAGTAGGAGAAGAATTCGTCAATATCGTTAACGTTCGCATTTACCGAGAATTTCTACTAATGCGATAAATCGTCCGCTTGCTGTTTCACGCGGTTTCGAAGCGGCATTGCGAGCGAGTAGTAAATGCGTGAATTGGACGACCAATCATCGACCCCCCTGAGAATTTACATTATCAGTAATCCCCATGCGATTTATATCGGTTGAATTTGTATGCATCTCCAAGGATTCTCAATCGATCCCTTAAATATCACGTTTCCAACAAATTTTCTCCTATAGATTTAGATATTTTCGTTCGGTGAAGAGTACGAGGAAGACTCATTGAATCAAGTATCAAACAATATCAAACATCGATGGATAAACATTACCGTGGCGTTATCAATGATCGTGCTTAAGCGGTTTCTAAATAACAATGATCTACGTTTATCTTTGTATTTTAAGCGAATGCGTTAAACTTTGATAATAGGATTTAACTTCCTATTTTAAATTAAATTCTTCAAGTTTCCGGAAATCTGAACAAATTAAAAACATTCTATCTGAAATACGTAATTTAGTCTTACCAAAAATTTTCTAAATAGCACGTTTACTTTGACGAACGTCTGATTACGTTTAAAAAATTATACGAAATTTCGTTATTTAATAACGTTAGAAATCAGTTACTTAATTTATAGAGCGATCGTTAACTGAGTCGATAATTCGCAGGAGCGATAGAAAGAAATGCGCTGATAATAGACAGAGTCGCGTCGGATGGCGGTGCAAAGAGAAAAGGTTTTACAGTCTGGCGCCACGAAATTTGTTTGCCTGCACGGTTGGTTTTCCCACCGGGGGCGGAGTCATTGAAATCGGAAAGTTACAATTGATCTCGGCGATCGATAAATCATCCGATGCTTTTATTAATCTGAAGTTAAAGCCGATAACGAATTCGCACTATGAATCTGCGGTACCTACGGTTTTACCTGGCCGCTAGACAAATCTTATCGTTTGCATCGGCCAGACGTCCGTCGCGTCAGGTCTGTGCGGAACAAGTGGCGGCGATCCCGATTTCTTTTGTATTCCCCGGCAATCAACCGCATCAGAGAAAAGTCGAATGTTATTGTTAGACTCCGGATTTTTATTCATGATAAATATGTAAGAAGATTGTAATATTTCTTTGAAAAATATGAAAATATGCAAGAAAAATATGAAACATTTGGAATATTAAGTATTAACAATTATGCAGTTATCACAAACATCTTTCTCACATTTGATGTTATTATTTAACGACGTTTATTTGTAAATTTTTAGAGAGTGACTCACTTTACATAACAGGGTGTAATGGTAGCATAAGTTAAATTTAGTTCAAGTACTTTTATAGGTCCTCCAAATCCTTCACCGGTCCAGATAAAAAATACTTCATCATTTATTTTCATTAATAACGAAATTAGGATCACCATTGATCTAACTTTTCATTAACGATACTCCACCCTTCCGTATTTTATGCATTTTTTAAACATCCAGAAATACTTTAAGAAATTCATACAATTTCCAATAGCATCAAACTGTTCTGATTTTATCCCTTATCAATTATCAATATCGGAAATATTTTATTATGGTAATTACTTGAGATGAATTTACAAATAAATTCGGTCCCATTGCTCTTGATCCGTTTTCTGTAAAAACTTGCATTAACATAAACATCCGAAACCTAGTTATTGTTGTCGCGGAGAACGCACAGCGTGGCGCCAACATTGTGTGAATTCATTTTGCAACGAAACAATTCCACAGGCTCCAGTCTTAAGTGTACAATGTCGAAATGTTTGCATAGGCTCATCCGCTTGTTTGCAAGCCATAATATCAGTATTATGGTAGAAATGCGACAAGCGGAACTTTTTCTTTTTGAATAATCGAGATGCTGACGTTTCGTTGGGAATATTGAACGAAACAGCACGTGGCTCAGGAGAGCGACGGATGGTCGTTATTGAGAAAAATCCTCTCGTTGACCGCGTTCTCTCGCGAAACGTATTCAGGCAAGTAAACGCAGCCCGCAGTAAAGTGTCTTTGCGCACGCATACATACATGCATTCAACGGTTTTGTCATGTGCCCTCGCAATCATACAATTGGCGAATATTCAATTATACAATCGGACCAACGGCGTGCCGCTCGCCCCACTGTGCGTAGGTGGCACGTTTCAAAATGTCGTTCAACACGTGATTGCTAATGACACCCGATGACACGCGTTCATCGATACGAGTCCGCTTTTATCTGTTTGATGTTTTGTACACATCATATCTACGCGCTTTCACGGGTTTAACAAACTGATTATCATTTCTTCTTAAGATTGACAGCATAAAGTGTTAACACTAAAACCGGTGGGAATAAAAATCAACATTTCCAATTTCAATGATTCTTCGATATGTTGTCAGGGACACGATCCTGAGTCATCGTTACCTTTACAAAAATTGGCAACTGATAATAGTTTGTGAGATATTCATAAGAAATTGTTGATACTGCTATACTGACTTCAGTGCCGCGTAATTATATAATTACGTTTCATGGAGAGGTTCTGCATACGATAATAGCAATCTTAACTTTATGTACGTATAACATCTATTGTGTTAATAAGTATTTTTAAATATCTTCGCGGTTTTATAACACAACTTTACACCGCCCAATAATTGATTAGAGTGCATATGTAACGTCGTTAAAATTTTCTAAGTGAAAAACATCTATTATATATGTAGTTTCATCTCATCGTCCACTATTATTTTATTTTTATTTGTTTGATTGTATTTGTACTGCATAACGTGCTAGGATAGTCGCGTGAGTTTTCTAATGTTCGTCGGTAAATTTTTAATGTTTTTTGTCAATACGTGTTTTATCAATAACTAGGCAAAAATGATGCAAAATATGGATTCATGGGGCTACACTTTTTGTCTTTATATGAGAAGATTTTTGAATAATGAACTGTCTCTTTGAGAAAACGAAACTTAAATCTCGCATGCTCTTGTCTTGATTTCATTTAGAACAATCTCTTTCTTTGTATAAAGTGACATTCTGTCTTGTCGCGGCGCTATTAGAGTCTACTCCCTTAATACATTTCAGATAATTATTTTACCACTTAAATATGTAACTAACAAATTCCTTGACTGAAATACATGATATGGGAGTTAGGTACGTCAGCTATATTTAAAATAGACACGTTGTATGCATCGATTCAATATATTGACACTTACAAGGGATCCGATGGCGGAATACTTTCGATCATCGGGGAATAGGTAGATTTCGAAAAGTATCCAGGCACCTCTCCATACAAACACTACCAGCGTACCGACCACTCCGACGCTGAAGGCACAGTCCAATAAGTATAACAACCAGTCCCTCGTGTTCTGCAATCAGACAACATAAACGATAGATAAGCATCGTTTACAGGTAAGAAACTTACCGGGAAATATTTAAAGAGGGACGGGAATTGTTCGATAGCGCAATACACTACTGTCGATCTATAACCAGATTGAGGATATTTATGTATATAGAAAAATTGAATCTGTATAAAAATTTATCTGCAGAAAAGGGAGAGTGTATGGACTGTATAAGAATATATTACATATCAAAAACTGTTTGCACGCCATAAAGCTTAAGACTAAATTACATTTTTTAGACTAATTTCATTATGCATAAAAATCCGCAGTCAAGAATGGAATTCGTATCGTATGGTATTGAGATTCAATATAACAGAGATCTTATAATGCTCGTGAGTCTGTAATGTTTATTACCGAAGCAATATTATCAATTCTGGACGCCCGTAATATTCGTTTGATAAATTGTGATACCAAATCCTTGCTTTAAAAATATCGAGTGAGTAATAACACCAGTTCTTTTCGATATTTCTGGATTGATTTTATAACCGATTTCATATAGTCTCTCGATAAAAATTGGATCATGCGAACAAATGTAAAAAATCGAGTTTTGCATGCTTTTTTACGCGGATAGTTAACTTATGCTTCCCTAAATTTACTGATTCATTAAATATTATTGCTGGCGTGTAGAAGAGATGGGGAACTGAAAATTATGAAAGAAGGATGCTAACATATATCGTTTACAATACCGAAGGTACGAAGAAAATATAGGTCAAGTTCAGCTTTAATAATTATTCGAAGAATCTTCCAGTCGATATTTAAGAGATACATTTTTTGGCGGGGCATTCATTAAGTATAGAAAATGTTTCTATACTCACTGTATTATTTTTTAACTTCTCATGACATTTCTCGACACTTGTTTCCTAAATAGAGAGTATTTGGATGATGAAAATTATTTCCGAATTTAATTTATTAAGCACCAATAAGAACAGATAATTTGATTGCGGATTTTTTATTTTTCTGTTATGTTAATTTAAAAATCTATTGTGAAATTTCTTTTAGCCTTAAAAGTAATTACATACGCTTGTGCATATGTATGTGTAATGCATATTTTTGCAGATTACAGTTATTTTTTATATTTTCTGCACATCAAAAATATCTATAAATACGTAAAATCCGCAGCCTTATAATAATACCTAAATAAGAACATATTAGTTTAAATAAATCTGAAAATATTTAACATTAGGAAACTACTACGAATTTTTAATAACCGTTCCAGCTAATCGATATAACATCAAGAAACAACTTTAAAAAAAAAACTAGAAATATTCATCATAGAAAAAGGAACGCGATATAAATTAAACTATATATATATGTCGATTTTTTAATCTTAAGTAGATCAAGAGAAAGCAGCGAAGAAACTGAAATTGTAATTGCATGATGGTCGTGCGTGCGCAAAGTGCACGGATGCAATGCTGTTCGGGAGAGACAGCCGGAAACTGTGCTTATACCTTGCACATCGATGCCGTGCATCGCTCAGCTATGGCCACAGCTATACGTCAAAACACGTTGTCTAGCTTATTACGTTTCCTATTTAACATTTACCCTCCTTCCGATAATAAATGCTCAGCGTTCGATTCAACTATTTTCGGTGAAACAACTTTTGAAAATACAACGTATCTACAAAATGTTATTACCTTTCTCATAACTATACTGCAGATTTTTATGAAAAATAAAACAGTTATGATATCAGTTGAAAAAATGCATTTTATGTAGCAATTTCTTTTATCATTTAAATGTTGCAATATGTACTCAATTTTTAACAGATTTACACATACTTATTTAGACATACACATTATATCCAATTTGTCTGTATTATACACATCCAATTTTTCTATGAAGTCTGCAGATATGTTACGACTTTTATGATTTATGATCGTGCCAATTGTATGTACGAGAAACAATTTTTGGGAAAACGATGGGCGAACTAATTGGGTGGATGAATATATTTTCAAGAGAAGAGAACGGTTATGGGAGATTTTGTAGCCTTGCGGGTAATTTCGTTTAGTTGTACCACTCGTGACCCACAATACTGTCGATGAAACGAAATTGTAGAATACGAAGGTAATCGGTACGAAAATGAAAACTTCCACGGTATTATCACGAATCATTATAGAAAGTTTCGACAATTCAATTCAGGTGTAAGTGCGTCAAACTCCCTAAATAATGTCTATCATTTTCGTTGGACCAAACCGAGTAATGAAAACTGGTACCACGTGAAAATTCATTTATGTGAACATATTTATCTCTCAACTACTTCATATAATAGAGGATTTACTATATTTGTTCATTCTCAATCGTTGCCAATCTTTGAGCTCGAATTTCGGAGCAACGATTGCGTGTATTCCAGGTAACGTTCAACGCTTTACTGAGAATCGTCGATTACTTACGTTCACGCGGAACATGGTCTGTACTTCGAAGTATCCCGGACACGAATCCAAGCAAAGCGAGAACGGCGGCGCGGAAATGTTTCTGACGGCTCGCATGATGGCCAGTGCGAGCAAGCTGACCGCGGTTGTTGCGAAAACGGTGCTCGCCGTGTGTTCCGTGTACAGGTCGAGGGCCTGCCACGCGCCGCGCCATGCATTTACGCAGCAAAACCCGAACACGGCCGTGTACAACCTAGAGCCAATATAGTACGAGAGTCTGTGTTTGTCCGGGTGCAGAATCTCATTGAGAATGTTCTGGGACACGTTGAACGCGTACAACCCCACGAAACCGATCACTATCGAGGTCAGGCTGCTCAGCACCGGGTCCTTCGGGTAGACGTAGACGTCGCTGAGGCCCCAGGTGCCTCTCCAGTAACCGACAACGGCTGGTGCGGCCACAGTGGCAGAGAACACCGTGTCCAAAATCGTGAGTATCATGTAATGGAGACGACTGGATGAACGCGCGCTCAACCCGCTCGTCATTCCGGTACCACCTCGTAACTCGACCATTCTCATCCAATCCTCATCGAGCCTAGTCGCGCTACTCATCATGCATGATTCGAGGCTGTAGTATGACGCTCGCTTTGGTGGTGCACGCCTTTAGGCCGAGCTCGAGTCCGAGTCCACCGGGTGCCCGTCATTATTCGCCAGGAAGCCTGTTTCTTTGGTATTCCAATTGAGTTTCAATTGCAATCACACGTCCTCGTCAAGTTCAATTCAAATCGGCTTGAGAGTCGAGAGCCTAGACGATGTCCTTTTGTCCAGACAACGATGATTCCTTCTCTTCTTCCCGACGATTCCTCTTATCTCTCGATGTTTAACTGCGCTGCTAGAACACTGTCTAATATCTTAATCATGATTGGACATCGTCGATTCGAATTTCATTCAAGCTTGTCGAAGATCAGATTCGGATGATCGCCTCGTTGATAATCAAGATTTGCAGCGGATTTTCTTGAAGTAGTACTGCCTTTTGATCGCAGTTATCATCCTACCGAAAGGACTTGTTTCGCTGACCTGGAACCTCGTGCAATGCGATTTTCTCGGATGATGGACAAACGATTGGACCAGATCTCGCAGCTTCCTCTCATCTTCGAAACTTCTATAACTTTGTCATCGCACCAAACGCACCTGAATTCATTATTCGTCGGATCGTGAGATAACTCGTTAAAAGGGAACGGGCGTCGAAATTCGTTGGCGATCCCGTCCGTGTCACTTTCTATGTAATGTGCGTGGATGCAAACACGGGGCGAGTACGCGGGACCGATTAACCGACAGGTCGAACTGCGGGTGAGTACTGGCATCTGTTCAGTCACCGCTATCTTTTATCAAGTGCTAAGCACAGACCAACACTATCGCATTATCATGAACAGCATCGTTACACGGGCCATGGCATAGGCATAGAGAATAGTACGGTGCTCCGTACCTCTTCCCTTCCTTCCTCGATCTCATCGGTGAACCCCCACCCATGTGTATCCGTAAAGCTGCGTGCACGCTTGATGAACGAGCGAGCGGGGACGAGCTTTCGACACCCACGAGTCCTAAGAAAGTTCAAAAGGTATCGTCTGTCTCCGTCTGGTTCTTCCCTCTATTCTTAAGTGGAGCGACGAAACGTATGCAATGGGACGAACGCGAAGAAGAGTTAGGAAACTCTTCGGCGTATTTCATGATTACGAGATCAATGAAAAATTCCCGACGCATGATACAAGAGTTCAGATTGCGTTACATTCAATTAATGTCTGATTAGTTACGTTTACTCTTATACGAAATGCTTTGACATAGACTGAACGATGCGGGATTGATTAGAAAAAATATTGTATATTCTTATAATTAATAATTTCAAGATTCGTCTCGAAATAGGAATAATTTCAAAGAAATGAAAGCGCACTGGAGATGAGAAGTTCCGATGGATCGCGTAGAGTCTACCATTGAAAAACAACGAAGTTTATCCTTCCACGGCATTGTTCATTGGTCTGTTCATTGTCTGGCCCCAGTTTTGCGTTCGTTTGTCAAGTACACGGGCTGCTTAATAATTCTCCCTATGCAGATGCGACGCATACACGCTCTATCATCAGTTTAGATTGGCGGTAGGTTGACCGTGTTTTTTTATGCAGTTCGAGGATTTCCAGTATCTTCATCATTCTTACTGATTGCTGTTTACTGTTTATAAACAATGTCTCATCTCGTTTACACATGTATTTCGATTGAATAGCTTAAACATGAATTAGCGGCTGTTACTATTATCAGACGATATCGCGGACTGGTAGCAAGGAGAGAGAGAAAGATTTTAATTGAAGCCGGTGAGGTTTATCAGATCGACAGCAAGGCGACCGCGTAAATCGTGATCGACGTGTGTACGCGACAACCAGGCGCTAATTAACAAATCCGGTACCCGGTTGTTGATTGATAAGAAACGAGATAGTAGGTAGTCGAATAAGAGGAGTACACGGGCCGTGCAGCCACCTTGAAGCCTAATTTTTCTGAGTGGCGTTTCCTGTCTGCCAGTTTCAACGGTCTTTTGTCCGTGCCGAACGCGTCGCTAATCGGCACCTTTTTGTACACCAATCAAGCTTAGATTACGGACGATTCTCTCACCTTGACCCGTCATTTTTCTTTTTCGCGACATCCTTTTTTTAGCCGCGAGAAAAAAGGAGCGAGTCCTCGAATTCCAGCCAAGGGCATTAGTCCGGTTAGGTTTTCATCCCTGGATCTTTCCTTGGAGCGTATAAAATATCATTTTGTTTCTGAAGTTTGAATCTTCCGGTCGATAATCATCTATCATACTTTTATCCACTATCATGAATCAAATTAAAATGAAATAATTTCATAATATTCCGAACTGCTAATTCTCATATGTAGACTACTTTTACTGACAAAATTATAAGACATAATTAAGAAATCATTTAATTATAATCAGACAATAAATCTTTCAATTTCGACTAATAATTTGAAAGTAGACATTTTTTCATATCGATACTTTTTAGCAAAAAATCGAAGAAATTGTCTTTTAATATTAACAGTTAGAATCAGTTTCATTTTTACTAATATTATTTTTCAATAAAATGTGCAATATTAACTTCAACCTTATTTCTTCGAAATCGTTGCGCTTCCAAGGGTGAAGAAATCAAACGGGGAAACCACTGTCGAAGACAAAGCTATTTTCATGTCCGTTCATTTATGAAATATTTATTCTTCGGATAACGGTAAGATATTTATCTGACGATGTGCAATTACTTTCATCGTAATAATATAGTACTGTCGCAATCGTCGAGTTGGTTTACACGCGTGGCACATGAAACGGATTTCGTTGGGCGGAAATATACGCGATTTCTATGATTCACAGGCTTCAATGAATAGATAACGAGTACATTCAAGTTCAGATAAAGTGATAATAATCGTTGCTGAATTAGAATAGGTCTTGCAATGGCAAGAACTACCACAAAGTTTACTATAAAGCTGATGGTGTGCATAATTCGTTTGGTAGTAGTTATGTAATAAAAACATAAGTACTTTCTTGTGACAGCTATAATGATTAATTGCTATACATACAATCTAATCGATCTGTCACAATCGTTCATTATCGTTGAGAATCATTTAAATCTGATCTCTCGTATCTTAATTTATACAATCACGTATGTTATTTATGTAACTATATTATGGTTTTGTTTTCCATACGTACTATAATCGATGCAATTGTGGGTAAAATCTCTCTTAAATGCTTATTATTGCATAAAAGTTTCCATATATTTTATATACATATGTATACGCAAAAATACATATTGGCATATTATTTATATATATAAACTTACCAGTCTGTACCTTGTTGGAAAGCGAAAAGCGTAGGCGAGCTTGTCCACGGTGATTATAAAAGGGACTGCTAACAGGTTTCGGATAGCCCGCAGGATTATTAGAATAGTCATTATCGTTACGGTTGCGGCTACGATAATCCTAAAGAAAATTATGTGAACAAAAGATTAACAAAAAAAAAAAATGATATACTACTTCCATATACATATACTACAGATATTACTACTTTTATTTATTTCATTGCTCATTCGAAATTTCATACATATCAATATAATTCTCATGTGAAGAAATCATTAGTCAATCATTTTTTATTTAGTCTTATTAGGATGATAACAAATATTCATTACTGTAATGAATCAATCAAATGTGATATATATTTTTACCATTTACTGTTTATTAATTTTTAATTTTGCAATATTAGTGGTGTTTAAAACGATAAGATAACTTCTTTAGACCCTGCACTTTTATTTGCATACGTGAGAAGTGCTGGCTATATTCGAGAACTTTAAAATGTATGCAAAGATTAACAAAGAAGATAATGGTATTAGAAACGATTAACGGGCTATTATTATCACGTACTAAACAGTGCATTGCACTTAATCGACTATGCGCACATATTAGACAATGTGTGAATCTACGAGTTTTCGGCAAGGCGTAAATGAAACTGTTATATTGTAGTTTGAGGAACAGGCATAGCGAGGTAAAATTCGTCAGGCAGTCGTGAAATGGATACTTTTTTAATGATGCTCCTTGCTGTTTTTACGGCACTTACGATTGCATTTACATTTATAACCAGAACTGTCAGTCAGTCTGTGGATATGCATCCCACTATCCGAGTATACTTTGATAAAGGGTCCTATGTTTTATCACGTTCGATCCTTCGAGTAATCGACCGCTGTTATTTGCGATATAATCCAAATATATTCCGCATACATCCCGTATAAAACGATTTGATAGGTACTAGAATCAAAAATTAATTCTTAGTCGGCATCGTACAGCCCTAAACGCGTCTCGAGGAGCCTAGCTACCCTGAAGGTGTTGCGGTCACCCGCATTATAAATTCTAACTACTTGGCAGATGCGACCTTGCAATATCTGTTCCTCTCAGTATACACTTTTAAATTAGTTATAAAATAAGTGTAATTTTGTAATTATATAATCAATTATATATAAATGATAAGGAAACTTATAAAATGCAGTGTATAAAATGAAACTTTTATAAAAATTTATGATTCTATTCAGGCCCTGGTTTTCCTTTATTCTTTTCTCAACAGGTGGACAATGAATGAAATAGACAAAGAAAGAAGTGTTTAACATCTTATTTACAGATTTACTTTGAATAGATTTTTTGTTTTGAAAAAAATAATTCATGTCTGTTTATGTTTTCCAGTTTCTTCTCAAAGAAGAAGTAACTTTCTTACCAAATATCGGAGAAGAAATAGTCGTAAATGATAAAGCCGCCCCACCAGTGTGTGTTGCAAGCAAGACTAAAGACGTACGTGTACGATATTTGTGCGATCTTGCAGAAGATTTTGCTCAAAAGACTTTTCTTTCTCATTGCATTGGTTGCGCGAACGTGAAGTGAATCCTTCGCTAGTGCGAAGCATGTGTGTA
Source organism: Ceratina calcarata (assembly GCF_001652005.2). Taxonomy (NCBI): domain Eukaryota; kingdom Metazoa; phylum Arthropoda; class Insecta; order Hymenoptera; family Apidae; genus Ceratina; species Ceratina calcarata. Next base: position 753,086 of record NW_017155517.1, read on the forward strand.
TCAGAATACCAAAAATGAAAGCAATCAATCCATGGAACCTTAAAAAATTAATTGTTTAAGATGCATTTACTTGAATTACTTAATAATCACTTTTTTTAATCTCCAGTTCTACACTAGATAATTTTTTAAAATTTGATATATATTATATAGTTATATTAAACAATGAAAATTAGAAGAGTTCTAATTACTTTTTAAATTATTTCGTTTAGACATCTGACTTACATGTTTGTATAGTCATTTATGTACGTCCACGTTGAATGCCAAAAAGCGATGCTTACTGGGGCGATTATGAAAAGTGAGAGGAAAGTATCAATAGTCCACACAATTTGTTTTTGGTTTCTTTTCAAACTTTTTCTCAAAATTCGTGTAAAATTTCTTTCTTCAGAAAACTCACGTGAAACATTAGCATCACCGAGAGGATTGATCTAATCGAAAAGAAAAGTCAATATCGAAGGGAAAAGATATGAGAAATAGAGAAATTACCTCGGTGCAGTTTTCTAATTGTTCGTCGCATTCTTTCAACTCTTTTTCAGTATCGCTATCTTTCTCACTGTTGATAGGAACTCTGTGAAAATCCGACACATTGGAGGAACCACTATTCTTCAGATTTTTAGGTGCCGGAATGATTTGATACGACAGATAGATGTTCCGATTCGTCTCGTTCAATTTTCCAAATTGCTCGACCACATTTTTGAAAGGAATTTCCAGCCTGAATTGCTCGCAAGATTTGAATATTTTAGGAATATCGTTCAAGCTTTTCACTTTTCTTTCGTGCGATTTCGACATGTCGCCGAAACGTGTCTAACTAGTATCTTATCGGAAGGAAGGATCCTTGTTAAATGATCAGCCGATATACACTCGACTGTCAACATTTTTTCAATAGTCTTATGACACCCACGCCGTGTTCGTTATCACGTGGCATCGTGTAAATGAAACATCTGCATAATCTGCAAACCTGCTTTAGGTATTAGGTAGATGCATACAAAATGTTCATTTCTGAGGTTCGTATTTTCCAAGAGAAAATCATCTATCATGTTTTATTTTATTCTTTACTATTATTTTATTCAAGTTGGAAATAGAATAGAAGAGTGTATCAATAAGATCTGTAGTTACACTGCGATTGTTATGCGAAATAAATCAATCAATCAGCTTTTTATATTCTGAATAGTTCTGTATATTACACCTAGCATTTATAATATTTACGTATTCAATCTGCTTATAAATGCATCAACTCCGCGATCTATTTATAGTGAACACATATGATTTCACTAGAAGATATTGCATTATTGTTAACCAGTATCTCAGTTGAAACGTTAGATAATGTAGTACATTCGGCTTATAATTGTAATGCAATTATCACAAAAATGAACGAAAACGAGTTGGTATCTAAACAAATTGGAGAGTTCGGATGAATGAGCCTTGTCAATTTTGTTTGCCGCGATAGAAGGTAGAATCGA
>NW_017155517.1:755106-763054 GCF_001652005.2 Ceratina calcarata
TTGTAGAGAATGGAGTTTCTGGTTGAAGGAATCAAATTCTGTATAGGTCTCAATTTATTATAATTATATTACATCGATAGATGTACACCGCCTTCGGAAAGCTCTGTTCTTATAAAAATACGTAACAAAGCTCGGTCGCGTAGCAAGCAATATACCGATAAATTAGAAAGCGAAACTAGCGGGCCGTTAAATACAGTCATTTTTATATTGTTTTTTTCTTATTTTGTACCTCGCATGAACTCATGATCCTTTTGTGCGTATCCAAAAGTGTTGCATCGTTCTCCTTTCCCCTGCTCGTAAAGGAAAGGAACAATGAAGCAACAGTTATCTGCTGTTTTGCCTGCATATTTCCAATATACATATTGCGTATGTCTTTTTTTATTCTAATCACTCGTCTCTTCATTCTTCGTCTCTCTTTCAAGGAACCGTAGAAAAACCAACGGAAAGCAGAACAATTCGATACCACCTCCCGTGATCATATAATCGTATCAGAATAATTACAATTATTTTGTTTCTCTCTATTGTTTGAACTAGCACCAATTCACTATCGCGATTAGCGATCTTCACGTCAAATAACTATATCGGTCAGTGGACGTTTCGTTTCGATCACATCGAACCGCTTCTCTCTCCCTCCATTTTTCTTCTTTCAGAGTTTTATAAACGCAACGTATAAAAAATAAAGTCAAACAAGTTATGTATATTAATTTTTCTCCTCGTTTACGTAATAACGCAAAATCGTGAAACTCTCTCTGAAAGTTAACTATCATTACTATAGTACACTCGCGTACACGTATCGTATCGTGTCGCGGTATTTGTGTGTGCACAATGCAAGCGATTCGTTATATCGTTTAATAATCGTTAATAGAATTTAAGGGGTAAAATCATTGTGACCGGTGAAAAAAAATTATGACATACATAATGAATGACTCAAAACAGGTTTTCTACACATATTGTTGTTGTGTTAAAAAGAAATACCAAACATGCCTTAAAATTTGATTCGTCGCAATGGTATTACCCCTTAATCGTCAACGTTTTCTCGCGCATTCCATGTGACATTAATTTCTTTCTCTCTCTCTCTCTCTCATTCATCCTCTTTCTCTCTTTCGCCCTTTGTACAGGAAACTGAAAAAAAAAACGACGGGGCAGGAAAAACTGATTCGTTATTAACGGAACGATATCTACACTTTGTACGAGTCGAATACAAACGCGGTAATGTTACATGGAATGTCGGCTAACCGGAAACAGATCCGTCGAATTATCGTATATAAACCGTGTCTAAGAGGCCGTACATAATTATGCAATCATCTCTCGTGGACCGTTCCTCTTTCACGGTTAACATCGTTTGAGTTTCTCTTCGTGGTTTCGGGGGCTGGAGGGTATTATGCAAATATTGCACCAAGATCACGATTATACGTGTAAATAAGCTGAGGGCGTCGTACAGCGACGATCGTTTCGGCCGTAACGCGCGCCGTTAATCATCGCAAGTACAAACGTTATCACACATAGAAAACCGTCGTTTACGAAAGGTGTTGAGACGATCGAACATTTTCACGATCCGCTCGTTCGGTCGTTTCGACGAGAAACCTGGTTATCGAGATTCACAGGAACAACAAAACGCTCATCGATCCTCCGGTCGAGGAGTTGACGTGTCGCTGTACGACAGACTAGTCAAATAAGCGCGAGCATCGCGCTTTCGCTTTGCGCGATTCCTCTGGATGTTCCGATTGGAAGCCCTTCTGTGTCCGGCGTGGTCGTTGCGCACGGAGTTAGGCTTCTTTATCGTTAGATCGGCGGCGGGCCGTTCGGATAGACGACCATCGGCGTGAAGCTTCTGGCGAGGTTGTTCGACAGCATGCAGCTGTAGTCTTCTTCGGCGGACGGGACCATGGACGCGACGCCGAGGACCAGCAGCATCAACGCCTGGATCGGTAACGACACTCGCAACACACGGCCCAGGAAACGGTATCCTCGAGACAATACCGTTTGTTCGCCTTCGTCACCACTGGAACACGTGAGCGAATTAAAATATCTGTATCGCTTCTTTATACGAGCTAAATAATATTTCATTAAGAGACTGCAGATTTTATGCATTTATGAGGAAATTCAATATACAAATATAAATGTTACATGTAACATGTAAAATTTACAGAGTATATCTAAGGACATAAAATGAAGAAACATACTCTGTGTCGTGTGCGTCGCGGGGTTGAACGGTTCCGGAGGCAGCTTCGTCGAGCAGCTACAATACAGTAAAAGAGAAAACACAAACGGTAAGGTACTGTGCATGTGAATGCTACGATTACTGGATAAGAAATAATAAAATTCCAACGACATTTGATCTTACGAAACACGATTAACTGTACTGTCAAATAAATCAGCTTGTACAAACGTACGGTTCTTTAATACTGTATTCGATATTCGTCGGATTTTTATCACATCCGTGCCTCGTGTTCAAATTATCGTTTAACGTGACTCTACGACGTATGTGCACATATATGTAGATCTACACCAAACGACTAAAACATTTACGAAGCGAGTCGTTCCAGCAAGTAACTTCATAACTCTGACGTTCCCTGGAAGTTCTTTTAGTAGCATCGAAGATGTTTCTTTTGTAGCAATTTACTTCGTCTCGAGAAAATTCTGTCAATAAGGAAATACGAAACGGACTTACGTCTCGAGAAAGGGCAGCAAGGGAAGAGGTCGTAGCAGCGAGTCCCACTTCTCGAGGATCCATGCCCAGTGCCACGCCTAATTTTAAAGCGTATATTCCGGTGAGTCGGCGAAGGGATTGCAATCTGAGTCGCAGCTCCTGTAAGCGAGCTCTCGTTTCGCCTTTCTCGTCCAGCAAGTGATTGGCCGACTCTTGAAGCGAGAGAACTCGGGGCTCGCATCGTTCTAAGTCACACCTCAGTTCCCTGAAAACATTGTTTTTTCGTTGCCATACAATATACATATCTAAAAAAAATATTTGATCGCTCATTGATTAACACAATGATTTGTATTAGGTTGGTGAATATGAAATGTCGTTTTTTTCAAGTACAAGTTTTAATTTAAAAACCATTCATATACGCATCAATCTATTATAAATAGAAAAAAAACTCTAAGAATGTACCTGAATTTATTGTACTTGGCGGTCATTATCTCGGTCGATTCTGTTAGATCGACCGGCTCGCTAGCTCGTATACTGAGTTCCGTTTTTTCGAGCCAAACGAGCATCTCCTCGATGATACGATGGAATTGCTGGTTGGACATCAATGCGACCTGCAACTGTTCCTGCCAGCGTGCAGCTACGATGCAAACTTTGTCCCATCGCGTGTTCGCGACACTTAATCTGTCCCTGAGATGCGTTGCTCGACATAGATCCTCGGTGTGATCCGCCAAATGGGCACCGACCGTGTTCAAGCTGACCAGGATGCTCTTATGGCTATCAAGATCGAGCAAAAATTCTCTGTGATCCTGTATAACATCTTCTAACTCCTCTATGTCGCTAGGTGGAGAATACTGTTCGCTTTGAGTGCCTTCAGCGAATTCCAACCATTTTTCCAATCTCCAGATATCGTTCTCCAATTGAGCCCAGTTGCGATGCGAACACAAGGGACAGGTCAATCTTCCATTATCGCTGTAATAAATACGATTTTAAGAATTAACAATGTATCAAAATGTTTTAGACTTTATTTTTAAATCGGTTATATCTGTTTCGAACGAAATCACATGCTAATTATTTCACTACAGAAAGTAAAAACGTACGAAACGAGGTAGTTAACGATTGTTAATGAGAGACTGTTAGAGAAAAGGGAACACTCACTGACCGCATGGTGAGGTGTAAACCTCAGAGTTAGGCGACCTGCGCGTGAAAAATATTGTTATTCGATGTTAGTGGTATTAGTTTATCAGTACGGAAACTAAACTAATGTAATGTCAATAATTACTGGATAATTAATTGTCTCTACATATAAATGAGGAAAGGAGTTTACCTCAGCTCTATGATTTGTTGCTCTCGTGTGCGCGCTAAAATCAGGAGATTTTCATATCTCTCCGTCAACGCATCTACTTCGTTGGCTTTAGCAGCATCTGGAGTTAGTTTCCCGTCGGCTATGAGCAAACTGTGCAAGTGGCGAACCAGTTCGATCGAAGACTGACAACTTCCGAGTAATTTATTCTGCGAAACGAGTTACAAAATTTTGTATTTAATCAGTACACTTTTTATACACACCGTTAAGAAACTAGTTTTTGATCAGGCATTAATTTTTTATCAGTTCATGAAATAAATCGTTCGTATAAGTTTATGTCAATAGATAACTGTTTCAGAATTTTAAGTAATTTATGAAATAAAGATAGATAGTTCAGGAATATATAACATTCGTGAAAACAGTTAATATTCTTAATTTTCGTGAAAATAAATCTGTACACTTGCAGGCACTTACAATTTTCTTAGCGGTTGCAGTTAATCCAGGTCCAGCAACGGGATCCGGAGTGACTGCTATCTCCAATGTGTCCAGCGCATCGTTGCACTCAATAAGAGCGGTTTCCAGTTCCATCAAGTACGCGTCGCTGGACGTCATTCTCATCAACCTTGGCAGAGTATCGACTTGAACAGCGCTGTCTTGTTCGAATTTCAACGTCTCCACTTGCACGGCCTCGTCGATCTCCAGCCTCTCTTCCCCTTTGATCTCCGCCCGTAGCGCAGCCACTCTTTGCTTGATGTCCTTCCACAGCAGCTGATACTCGTCGACCAATTCTTGAATAGTCGCCACGTCATTCGGATGGCATTCTTGCATAACTTTCAATGCTAACTCATCCGCCTTTTGGAGCGTGATATTCTGCGTTCTCAACTCTTCCTCGATCTCGCTCAATTGACGCAGTCTGCGACGTGTCGATGCTTTCTGCTCAGGCGTCGCCAGGTGTTGAGTTCTGGTCAGTTGAACGTCGACTTTCGTCAAACCGACGACCGCTGCACCATGCACGGTAATGAAGTCTCGATAATTCTTCTGTCCCTGCTGAAGAGCCAATAGTAACGCATTTGCTCTGGGTTTCAGCGTCTGCCATTTATCGATAAGCTGCCTAGTTTCACTGATAAGAAATTTTAGATTATCCGGCTCAAGCCCGGTTCTGGCCAAGCGGCTGAATTTCTGTTCGATCATTTTGATGACTGGCTCGTGCGCTTCCACATCCTCGAGAATGCTCTTCGCTTTCTCGACGACGTTCTTCGCCTCCTCCTTTGAGACATCATCGAGGCTGTCTTTCAAATCGGTGAGAGCCTTGTCTGTTTCTTCGAGCCAGCCTTCGTTCTCCGCTCTGATTTGCTCCAATTCTTGTAAGATCTTCCACGTGAGGACAATTTTCCCTTTCCGTTCCGCCGATTTCATACAGGTGGCTGTCCACCTGCGCTCCAAGCCCTCCATTCCGTCCTTAATCGCGTCCGTGTTGAACGACGCCTTCCACGCGTCGCAGTCGCTCAACAGGATTTCGCAGAGATTCAATACATCTCCGATGTTTCCGCTCTCCGCTTCGATAGTCTTCTGGAGCTGATGGTGATCGTCCAGTTTCTTATCGATGCAGCTCTGACTGATCTCCTCGATCACGAACGTCTCCGAAAGCTGAGATTCGACGCTGGCCAGCCAACTCTTCAGCTCGATTATCCTCTTTTCCAATGTGTTCATCGTCCTCATCAAATCCACTAACTTGCTGGCTCTAGCTTTCCCGGTAGCCAACAGTCGATCCCATCTCTCGTTCAGTTCGTTCAACGATTGTTGCAATTTTTCGGCTTCCTTTTCCTCGGCTACTTCTATTAAATCGTATCCGATGTTCTGCACCCACAACAGTTCTCGCTGTTTCAATGCGATTTCTGCTTGCAATTCGCATTCCAGTCTCTTAAGGGTCTCCTCGGGCTCGTCCGGTACCGACGAGTCACAGTCTTGAATTCTGGCTTCCGTATCTTGTATCCACGCGAGTAACCTGCCTAATCTGTCCTTCCAGCGATCGTACAAACCGCAACGTTCTTCTAATCTGCACACCAGTAACGCGGCCTGATGTTCGAGATCTCCGTGTTGTTGACAGAGGAGCGCCCGTTGTTGGTTCAACGACTTCATGTCCGATGGGCTAAGACACTCCCTCAACTGTTCCGTGATCACACCTAAGGATTCCAAATCGCCTGTCATCCCGGATAGCCTATTTTGCAATTGCTGAATCGACTCCAATTGCTCTTTCGTTCTGGACAAACTGGCGGGCTTCGCGTGAAAGGCTATGCTCAGGGTTTGACTGATCTCCTCAAAAGTCGAGGTGATTCCGCTCGTTTTCTCCTCGTATTCCGCGTAAAGTTTTTGTATCCTCTGGATGAAGTCCCTCCACGTCTCCAGGCTAGCGCTCAAATTCGCTATTCTCTGAGTATCCGCCGCGTGTTCCATGCGGATGGACACGGCCAGCGCCTCGTCACAGTTCACGAGTAAGGTTTCCTGCTGCTCCTGCAGGGACTCCAGCTGCGCCTCGCCTTGTGGTATCTTATCCAACAGCGTCTGTATCCTCTGCAGTATTTTATCCAACCTTCGCAGATGGATGAATCGAAGGTGCAACTGTCCTCGCTCTCTCTCGATCTCTTTCAACCAAGCGAGAAGTTTGCTCTGATCCGTCTTGTACTTGTCCCACGCGGTTAGGCTATCGCGCACCGCCGCGTGCCTCTCCATGATTTTGGCTAGTGTTTCGTTGTGCAGGTTCGTCAGGATATTGAACTGTTCGGTAGTCGATAGATTGTTGTCCTCTTTGGCTCGAACAGTGAGGATGAGATTCTGTTGGTCGGTCAAGAGATTCCGATGGACCTCGCAGAGATTCCTGTGCTCCGACAGACGACTGTAATCCCCGGGCACATCGTTCGATAAGAAGTCCTGCACATGGGACAGATACTCCTGCCAGAGCTTCAACGCGGTTGCACCATCCTGAGTTTTGATCAACCGCGTCGATAAGCGGTGATACTGTTGGAAGGTTTCCCTGAACACCTTCTGCCATAATTGCAGCACCTCGACCACCGATGGTTCTTGAGTTTGCACTTCCAGGCTGCGATCCTTGATCGATTGTAGCTGCGGTTCGGTGCACGTGAGCGCGAGAAGGTGGTTGCGAAGGAGCTTCAATTGCTCCTTTGTTTCGCCCTGGCTCACCGTGGTAAGACTCTATAAAAAAGATCGAATAAGATCATTCTTTAAAACTTCAACAGGAATCGATTTATTTCAAGGGTAAGGAAGAATCAGTCCGAAATGACACTCGAAATTTTTGCTGACAAGACGTAGCCACTCCTGTTTAGTTTTAACTCGAGTGCACTTCGTTTCATCGCGTCCCGCTTTTTCCGATATCGACTTTTCGAAACTCGACGGTGCCCTTGGAGATTTCCATCGACGACCGAAACGAATCACCCTGCGGGCGATCCGTCGGTTGAATTCGATTGCCCGGAAAGTTTCGGCAAGTCCGGAGGGTGCACGGCCGGGACTCAGCTGTTGCGGATTTCGTGACTGATGTAATTGCCGCCCCGGGCTCAAGCCCTTCGGCCTTGACACAACAAATTGTTTCGGAACTCTGCTGCGATTAAAATATAAACGCGCGTGCGAGGTAATGATCGCGCCGCAGTGCCAAGCACCCGATAGCACGCCGGAAACTGACGAACGCGTAGCGTACAGCGATACGTAAGTATACTTTGCCAATCTCGGAGGAATCACTTTGATAGACGGCTGCATTGCGAGCCGAGGTTTCTTTCGATAAGAAAAAAAAGATTCGAACGAATTACGAGGTAGGTACGCGCAACGGAATCGGCCAAGGTTCTTCCGTACGTTTGAATGCTTCCGAGTTAGCCTTGCACGATAATAAAAATAAGTATTAGATTGGTGCGTAGGAAACGCATCGTTTGCCCTCGAAGTTTCTATTTTCGAATCTATTTTGTTTTGTCTCATCATCTATTGTTATAAAC